>NW_013563340.1:0-89716 GCF_000968595.1 Rasamsonia emersonii CBS 393.64
AACAACGAGCTCATCAGGCAGTTGTGTCTGGGGTTCCAGTGCGATGTGAACTGGGACAAGCTGCCCAGCGAGATTCGGGTGTCACTATTGAACCGCTGCCTTGGGAAGACCTGCCGGATAACCGAAAGACAGTGGCAGTGGCTGCAGCAGAGCCTTTGCAAGTTTGACACAGATGATCTCAACGTCCATATTGCGCGATGCAACCTCGGCTGTGCTATTGCGGTCACCGTCCTGGACTATGCCAATCTGGATACCGAAAAGCTTCCCGCTCCGAAGAATACCAATACCACAGGGTACATCACTCATGTTCCGGAGAAGCTCCCGTGGTATAAGAGAGCGTTCATCAACGGCTGGCATAAAATCGCAACCGTGATCAAATATATCGTCATTGCCATGGTTGCCGACCCCGAGTTCCAAAGGGAATTTGACCACGTTATGAAGAGTCGGTCTAAGTTCGTTCGCGTGCCCTTGACCTTCCTCCTGAATATGGTATGGATGTACGCCAAAGAGATACAAAACGTGGCTTTGATGTTCTTCTTGTTCCATGGGCGTGACAATGTGGAGCGTCTGTGGCACGAGACTAAGGGCATGACGATCAATCTGAAGCGGGATCGAGTGATTATGCAAGGCCTCGATGGTACGTTTACGGCATTCAGACACGATGGGCCCGACGGAAGCTTCAAGATGTACATTTACCAAGGTGAGCACAAGTCGGAGCCAAAGGACGTCAAATCGCTTAAATATGTCAATACCTATACCCGGGACATGCTTCTCCAAGTCAGGGAAGAATTCGAGAAAGGGGAGCTGGTCAACGAGTATCACTACGATTATCGGCATCCCGCCAAGAGAGGCTTCAGGTTGTCCAAAGGAGTCAACCCGAGACTGCCATTGGGACGACGGTGTGTGCGCGGCAAGAATCACCTTCAGAGTATTCAGTACAACCGCAAGGGCTTGATCGAAGCCGGTTCCTACATCAAGGATGGGAATCTGGTCCGCTTCAAATATCACTATCGCAAGAACCCCCGGTTTGGCGATGAGCTACTTCGTGCAGAGTTTGTCCTGGAGTACATGAGCTGTACGGTGTCCTGGTGCGCCCCTCCACGCCGTCATCCGGAGAAGATCGAGCGCTGGATTCCTCATTCGAAGATCACGGAGGCTACGTTCGTGCATGGTCCCGACGTCTACGAAAGTCGCTGGCTCTACGACCACAAGTTCCACCCGACCATCTTCACGTTCCTCAATGGACAGAAAGTGCAGACTCCGCCTATGATCGAGAACGATCATCTCGGCGTGCTGACGAAGCCCAAACACACCAGCTTCTTGCACGACAACCCGTTGTTCTTCTGTGATAGCCTGAAGACGAACCCGGTCACACGCTTCCTAGGTCTCACAAAGAAGCGATTCCCGGTGTCTACGTCGCGCGCTCGCTCGCTGATTTGGAAGGCCTGGAAAGAACGGGTGGACTTTGACGGGGTGATTGTCCGGTGGATGGACGAGAGGCTGCTGCGGCGAGACAAAGTGCTTGCTCCGTACTGGCGCAGTCGGGATCGTGGGGACCTTGCTTCAGCGAAGAAATATCTCGACCTGCGCGCCGATGCCATTATGGCCAGTGCGGATCTGGATGACACCATCTCCAGCTGGACTCCATTGGCTGTCAAGATGGGCGATCTGTTCAACTTTGGCCCCGGTGGCGATGCCGTTCTCTTTACACGGTCCAAGGAATTTGTCTTTGATTCCGACGACAGCCTCCACGTGCTGGCTGCGGACATGGGAACCTGGCCGAACGAAGGAGGTGGTGTCTCTGCTTGCCGTCGCGATATGATCAACTCGCTGCGCACCATCAAATGGCACATGATCTGCGAGTCCGCTCATGACTTTGGCGTTCCAAAGCATCAGACCGAGCAGAATGTCCAGTCGCTGAAAGTGATTCCGCTTTGGGGGCTGGATTTCTTGACGCCAACCCACGGTCTGTTCAAGAACAAGCTGGATGCTGAGGTGGAAGACTCGGCCACGGCTGCCACGGAGCTGGATATCAAACTGAACTTTATCCCCATCCTGACTGCGTTGGTGAAAGCTGCGCGCGCCGTCCATCTTTCCAATGCCGACATTCAGCAGGCGACGAGAGCACTGGTCAATCTCAACACCTACTTCGATAGCTTCAGACACTGGGGTCAAGTGTGGACCAGCGAGATCGTCAAGGAGAGCTGGCGTGAGCTCTGGCTGACGCAGGAGATGCCCAACGCAGTGCCGTCGTCGCAGTGGTTTGAAACGGAACTGCCCACGTTGGGCCACCTGGACACCGCGTTGGAGCTGTGGTTCCGATACCTGTTCATCTTCTCCATTCCGGTTCCGGAGAAGATTCCTTCCGTCTTCCAGGCCTCGCATCACAGCGTCAGTGCGTCGTACGGAGTCGTGTGCAAGATCAAACGCGGCTGCACGCTCCAAATCTGGGACCACGCGATCAGCTGGCGCGAGACCAACCTCTGCCTGTCTTCGGCTCTCTGCAAGCTTCCACCGTTCGTGCGGAACGCTCTTCTGGGTCTGATGAGGATGACCTCGGTGCTGATCTTGCACCACGCGGACATTGTCTCGCCTTGCGCGGACTTCTTCAATCCCGGCTGGGAGATCGAGATTGGAACGTGCCAAGGAAACCTGGAGCATCGCAACAGCTTCCGCAGGAAGGTGGATCCCGTCGTCAACGGCATTACCGACATGCAAAAGTTTGCCCCCGTCAAGGAGATCAAGTCGCAGCGTCCTACGGTGACCATGTTGTCGCACGTGTGGTACGCGAAGGACATCAAGATCGCCATCCTGGCGGCCGACTTGATCATCAACCAGTGGGGATTCGACGACTACCACCTCGACATCTACGGAGCCATCGACAAGGCGCCGACATACTCGACGGAGTGTCAGGAGCTCATTGCCTCCAAAGGTCTTCGCGGAAAAGTCACGCTCCGCGGAACGGCTGATCCGATGAAGGTGCTCGAAAACACCTGGTTGTTCCTCAACTCGTCTCTGTCGGAAGGTCTGCCGCTGGCACTTGGCGAAGCTGCCTTGACGGGGGCGCCTGTTGTCTGTACTGATGTCGGGGCATCGCTGCGGGTTCTCAGCGACCCAGACGACTTTTCACGGTTCAGTGCGGTCGTCGCCCCGAATGACGCTCAAGCGCTTGCACGGGCACAGATCCAGATGCTGGCCATGTTGGGAGAGTGGAGCAACCACGCCGAGGATACGGAGCCGCCGCCAGTTCTGTCGTCGTCGCCTACCCCGGATGAAGTGGCCGCGATCACTCGGCGCATGTATGAGAAGAGTGAGCACCGCAGGAAGCTGGGCATGATGACGCGGAAGATTGTGCAGAAGTCGTTCAGCGGGGATCGCTACTTGCGGGAGCACGAGCAGATGCTCTGGGTGGGCAAGAGCCTCAAGACGTTCGGCAGCCGAGGCGCGGGCGACCTGCTGGAACCTCTGGAGACGCCAAGCGACCTGCGGGCGGCGACGCCAATCGAAGACGAGATGGTCACGATTCCACACAGCGCGGTGGCGTCGTGGCGGTCGTCGACGTCATCTGCGGCGTCGTCGTTCATCTCGACGAGCTCCCGAGCCGAGATGGTGTACGGGGGCAAGTTTGGGCGGTCCATCTCGGAGCAGAGCCGGCTGTCGATGGAGTCGGGCGTGCATGGGTCGTCACGCAAGTCCTATTTCCCCGTGTTCGCGCCGCGGCACAGCGGCAATCTGCTCTCTGGGGGGCGGTCATCGTCGCCGACGGGCGAGGCGCTGCTGCGGGGTCTGCGTCGGGAGGAGCTGCGGCAGTACCGCAATTCGGACGTCAGCTCGATTACGCGGGATGAGTTTTTGAATTCGAATGCCTACAAGAGTATTATGGCGGAGAAGCAGGGGGCATGACATCAGTATATATGGTATATGTTCATTGTTCGCACAGTACATAGTTTTCTTTTTCGTTTGCATCTGTCATTACTGTATGTATGTATATAGGGATGCATATATAGAGTTGGGTACTACTCGAAGTTAGTTGTCAGTCTGCATTATGGAATACTATGCAATATGAATGAAATTAATGTGCATACGTATAAATCAATAATACCATTCACTCATTCCACAGAGTTCTATCTTCTCCGGGGTACTCACTGACCCGCCCATCTTCCCCGCATTTTTACCCCGCGGGGAGAAATCCCGGGGAAATCGGGAGGGCGATCCACCAGACTTCCATCTTTTTCTGGTAGTCTGTTCCACGTTTTCATGACTTTTAATCCGGTCGAAAAAGAAAATCTTATTTCATTGAAATAGGAATTCTGAGAGTGCAGTCTATGCGTCATTCGAATGAATATGTGTATTCTGGTTGACTTCGTAAGTCTGTACTGTACATATACGTCGCGATCTGCAGAACAACCAACTGCAACAGTTGCTGTCTTGACAGCGATTGGTCGAGAGATCTGCATTGATCGCCTGGCTGACAGAGCACTGACTGGCCTATGTCTTCGCTTGTGCTATGCCATACCATACATAGCATGATATGCCATGCACATCCTCACCTCCGTTTGTCCGGGGTGCCTGCCATGATGCCATCCCTCGTATTGCATATTAATTCAGATCGCTGGCTGAGTTTCCAAGAGCCCCATCGACAACTAACTTAGCTAATTTATCCCTCTGCACAGATGCCTTCAGTCATCCGTCCAGAGTAGATTGACGGTACGGTAATTCTGGGGAAATTAGCTGATCTCCGCCTCCAGGCTGGGGGATACGGAGCATAGAGCATGGAGCCTGAGCACAGAGCACGGATCTGCCAACTTAGCGAGTTAGCGTATGCACGTCCTGATCGTCCGTCCGTTCTTCGCATTTTCAGCTTTTCTTTTGTTTTAACTTCCCCGCTAAAACAGCTTTCTCCACTCTAGCCACTCGCTAGCTATTAGCTGGCTAATTAGCTACCTAGGTAGTTAGCCAGCAAGAAGCTCAGCGTTGTCATCTACATCCATGCATCATTCATCCAACGAAAGTGATTTTCGAAGGAAAACTACGTATTCATTGGGTATGGGCCTGTGCATATATTACGTATGTCTTGGTATGTACGACGCGGGCTAAAGGAGAACAAGGAGGAAGGGCCTGCCTGCCTGTCTGTCAGTCTTGACGAATTATTCCTCCATCTTTCTATTATGTACTGTACATTACTACTGGATGATGGAAATTGCGGGGTTGGAATGAATGAATGAATGAGTAAATGCGGAGATCCTTTCCTTTCTTTTCCTTTCTTTTCTTTTCCTTTCCTTCCTTTCCTTCACACGTCACCAGTGTAATGTAAGCTCTGCATTGCAGATGTCAGTCCATGGACTGGACTGCATTGCACTGTGGCCATTCAACTAGGCTCCATTTCCATTTCCCTGTAGATAATAGATCGGGGAAACTAGGTAAAAGCCACAATGAGAATGAATGGATCCTCGCATGGACCCTCGCTGAAAGCAATTGATCGATTAATTAATTCATTGATTGATTGGATCTGTACAACAAACCAATTGCAACCACGGAAGCAACATCCCGTGTCTTGTACTCCGTAACGGACAAGATGAAACTCCTAGGTAAGGTTCCTTTCCTACGTATGTACCAGATTTGACTTAGGCGAGATTCAGTTCCCTAGCTCCCTTTACCAGTACGGATGTAACTACTAGTACCACCTCTGCGTGAAACAACTTGCCGAATCGATCTGCCGCGAGTCATGGCATCAAGTTTGGAGCCGGCTCAAACTTTCAATAGTACTTACCTACTTACTTAGAACCTAGGTACAGTACATACATACCTGGGGTATGCTAGGTCGGGTTTTTATATAGAGCAGTGCTTTCTCCAGGCCTTTTGCTAGAAATTGCTCCTTAGTTGCAGAGCTGCTGTCCTAGTTCCAGACCTTGACCTAGGCCTGTACATACATACATACCTACCCTATTCTCCTTCATTTCTAAACAGTCTTCCCAATCAACCGGATCTATGTCAGAACCAATCACCACAATGGACAGCAACAGTAACAGCAACGGCACCCGCTACGACCTAAAGGCGGAGGAGAGTCGCGAAGACGCCATCCGCAAGATCAAGACGGCCGGCAGCCTGTCCATCTCGCCGGAACTCTTTGAGAAGATCTATCTCTCGCCCAAGAGTCGTGTGCATGGCGATCTGCGGTCCATCGTTGGAAACCCTACGCCTTTGTAAGCATTGCTTCTTTAACTCGTCTATTTTTGATATTTTTTTTTTGTCTAACGAACGTCAGAGGTGTCTTCGGTTTCATCATCAGTTTGACTCCCCTTAGCTGTGACCTGATGGGATGGCGAGGCGGTGGCGGCGGAGGTGCTGCTTTGATGTGAGTGTTTATCCAGCTTCATCTTCATATTCAGCTTCAACTAGCTTGCAGACAGCTAATTGTTCCATAGTGGCGCCTTCTACGGCATTGGCGGCGTTCTCATGCCCATCGCTGGGATCCTGGAGTTTATCCTTGGAAACACCTTCTCTTTCGTTGTGTTTTTGTCTTTTGGTTTGCCTCCTATACACCTATATATACTAGTGTGATCTTACTGACTGATACGACAGGCGCCTTCTGGCTCGCAACGGGCATCACGATGACGCCCTTCTACAACGCTGCCGGTGCATACGACCCGTCGAACCCGGCCAATCCAGGCTTTCACACTTCTTTCGGTGAGTGATCAACAATCAATCAAGACAGGGAGGGAATCTTTCCACTAACAGAGTCTCACGTCCAGCCTTTATCTACGTCTTCATGGGCCTCCTCTGCCTCATCTACCTCATCTGCGGCATCCGCACCAACGTCGTCTTCGAGATCATCTTCCTGACCCTCACGCTGGGCTTCTGTCTTCTGGCGGGCTCGTACTGGCAGCTGGCGGCTCTCAACTCGACGCTGGCTGACAATTTGCAAATTGTGCGTACCCTGTACATATATATAGTAAAAAGTTTACTGACAGTAATCATTCCAGGCCGGCGGCGCCTCCTTCTTCGTCGCCTGTCTCGCTGGCTGGTACCTCTTCTTCGTCCAGATGCTCGCCAGCGTCGACTTTCCGTATACGCTGCCTGTCGGTGATCTGAGCCGGTATGTCAAGGGTCGGAGCGAGAAGGAGGAGGCATGACCAAATTGCCAAGATGGGTTTATGTTGATTTATATTTATTTTAAATGTTCTGCGGCATGATGAGTGAATGAGTGAGTGGCACGAATATCGATTGCAGGCGTAAGACAGGGAAATGGAAATGAATGGAAATGGAACGGAAAAGATATCACCAGGCTTGGTTGTCTGGTCTGGTTTTGAGTAATTGATTGGGATTTTTTAACGGTTGTCGTCGATGTCAAGGTGCATTAGCAAGCAAGAAAGGGTAGGAAAAGAAATGAAGGAGAAAAAGGCAGATAGATAAATTTATCAAATTCCATCCATCCCGTCCATCCCATCCCATGCTGCTTTGTCATATACTTACTATTTCAGTCATGCCTGTCCTTACCTACCTAAGTATCTATCCACGCACCCATCTAATCGAGTAAATTATAATTATCTAGGACGTTTGACGAAAAGAAAGTCTAGCTTCCCTGCTTAGGAGTTCGCCTACTTACGGAATAGACACTAACTCAACTAAATCTCAGAAAGACAGATCTCCACCAACTCCTGGCTTGAGTCCAGCCAATGATAGTGCAATGATAGTGCGACAACAGTACGATAACGACAGTAAACGTCAGTCAAATGGAATAGGGTATACAAAACAACAAAATTATAGATGCAAGAATCTGTGTCATCTGCGTCACATTGACACCAGGCGGATAGATCTATTTGAACATCGATAGAAACCGCCGCAAACGTCGGCGTGCGCTCGTCTCCGGCACTGGATTCCCGGTCCGGTGCCATTCGCCGTTGAAGGCGTTGACCAGCCAGTTGGAAAGACCTGCACAAGTCAGTTCGGCCCGACTCGAAAGCTCATATACAAGCCACTTACGGTCGTAAACCATCTTGTGCGCATTGTGAAAGTAAATGCTATGATCCGAGTCCGGAAAGACATGCACATCGTAGTTCTCGACATTCGCCTCATCGAGCTTGTCGATCAGCGCGAGCGAGTTCTGAAAATGCACGTTGTCGTCCGCAACGCCGTGCATGAAAAGAAAGCGCACGTTCTGCTGAAGCGCCGTCATGTTGGAAATCGTCGCGTTGGCATACCCAGACGGGTTATGCTGTGGTGTGTGCATATACCGCTCGGTATAGATAGAGTCTTCCTCATTGATTAGCATATGTCAACTCCTTTTCAACCACTTTGACAGGATAACCTACCGTAAAACCGCCAGTCAGTCACAGGTGCCACAGCCATGCCGTATTGGAACGTCTGGCCAGCATCCTGCTCAAGGGTCTTGAGCGTCATGAACCCGCCATAGCTCCAGCCCCAAATCGCCATTCGACTCTCATCCACATACGGCTTCTTTGCCCAAATTTTGGCCGTCTCAATCTGGTCATGGGCTTCCCAGTAGCCAAGGTTGCCACGCACAACGCATCGCGCCTTGCGCCCGATATAGCCTGTTCCCCTGCCATCCACTGTGACCACGATGTAGCCCAAGTTCGACGCAACATAGGACTGGAAGTCGACAGTGAACTTGCGATTCACTGTTTGCGAGCCCGGCCCACCATAGAGGTGGAAAAGGACCGGATATTTCTTTACAGGACTGAAATGCGGCGGCCGGCGCTCAACAACCTGCAACGTGTAACCATCGATCGTGATATTCTGATATATCTCCGCCGGAAGAGCAAACTCCTCGACCATTTTGGCGAGTTCCTTGTTTTCCTCGATCACTTGCTCGTAAACGTTTTCAACATTGCTTGGCGTGCTGATAACCTTTTGCCAAGGGATCGAGGGACCCTGATAGCTGAGCAACGCATACCCAGCTCCGTGGGAGAACGAAACATCATAGTAGCCAATCTTCGACGTGTTCGTCACTGGCTTGAGATCAGACCCATCCAGCTTGACGCTGTAGACGTGACGCTGGGTCGGCGATTCTTTCGTAGCCACAAAGTAGACTATGCCTCTTTTGAGGTCAACAGCCGACGGCGCATCCACCACTTCCCATTCACCTGATGTGAGGAAAATGGGTTTGCTGCTATCCAGGGGCGTAAAATACGCCAGATGGTCGTATCCGTCGTGGATCACGGTATCGATATAGCCGTCGTCCGGACGTCCGTTCGCTGGATCGGCAGGAACAAATCTTGTGGACTGAGATGGCTCAACCCACCCGCCATCGAGACTCGCGATATCCTCGGATCTGACGACCCTGCCACTCCTCGTCTTCACGTCCATGAGAACGACTCGCAAGACATCGCTCTCTCTGTTAGTTTCCCTCACAAGCACTTTCCCATTGGATGCCCAAAGGACCTCAATGATGAGTCGATCGTCGTCCGCAAAGTCTTGCGGGACGTCAATCGAAAATACGTCATTGTTGTCGACATCGTAGAATTGCAAATTCACGACCGGGTTTGGAGCTCCCGCTTTGGGATATTTGAGTCGTCTAACATCTGGATAGACCTCCAAGCCCGGCGGCGGTTCCGTTCCGGATGGTCTGGACAGGAAATATTGCAGCGGATACTCTGGAACCATAGACTCATCTGTGCGCAAGAAGGCAACATACTTGCCATCACCCGACCACCATGTCGCGCTATTGCCCCCAAAGACCTCTTCCTCGTAAACCCAATCGGGGACACCGTAGAAGACTTCCTTTCCTCCGTCCTTTGTGATCTGGATCACTTTGTCGGATGATAATTTTCGTAGATACATGTTATTCTTCCTGGTGAAGACTACCGCATCAGACTTAGGCGACCAGGACGCCAGCTGAATTCGTCCATCAGGATCATCTGGGTCTAGAGGCTTGAGCGATTGCGTTGCAACGTCAAAGAGCCAGTATCTCCCACTGAATGAGTGTCGCCAATTCTTTTCGTAATCAGACAGAATGAGCACGGTTTTGAAATCCGGGCTCGGCCAAACATTCTTTGGCACGATGAGCTCGCTCTCATGGAACATTGTAGATGACTTTATCAAGACTCGACTCTCGGCATGCTCAGTCCCTCCCCCTCGGCTGCGGATGTCGTCAACCACAAGGTATCCCTTCCGACTGCCCTCATTTTGTTCGAGCAGCAGTCCGTCTTCGCCATTTGGACCAGCAATCCAGGAAATAGAGTGAGACTTGGCGTACCACTTGCCATTCAGAACCTGGTCAAGGGTGATGGGTTTTCCGTAGCTTGTGGTGCCTGTAGCCGAGTCGGGTTCATGGATCGCCGGGGTCGATGCGGTAGCGGCATCACCCGACTTTCGTTGTCCCAGAAACAGGAAAAAGGCAAGCAGCCAGCCGCCTATACACAATAATCCTAGTATCCATAAAATGCGACGTGTCCTCCCGCTCTTCGCCTTCCTGTTCGTTCCTCGCAAGAGACCATCAGCAGGGTCAAACTCCGCGTCTTCGAGATCACGATAAGGACCATCCTCTGCCATTCGCCTCGACTTTTGCTGTAAAAAGGTATTCGGAACGTCGGCAAGAAGAGACCCGTCTGAAGAAAGTGAATCTGTCGAGCTCCGGGAGATCGAGGATGCAGAGGGCCGACTCGCGAGTGGAACGGATTCCTCGCCGATATTTCCATTCTTTTTTGGAGCCATCTTTGCAAATCGGGTACCCAAAAGGGTGTTCACGAGATCAAGGAGACTCGGCTCCTCTCATCCAGGCAGGATGTGTGCAACATGAGATCTGTTTGGAGTAGGCGGAGAAAGAGTACACCCCCGACGTCTGGACAACCTAGCCTCACCCAAACAAAGAAAACCAATTAGCCGGACCGCACATGGAAGCCTTCTTTGTTAGCAACACAAGGCTCACGGGAGCTGATCAGAGCTCCAACACCTGGGATTATCCCCAAGCGAGGCTCTGAGCTGAAGGTGCTGCTTGGTGAATCTGGCGCAGTAAGCTGTTATGGGGATGCCTCGGGTGGGGGCAGCTGTAACAGCCAGTTTAGGTATAGCTCCGCCCATTGCGGAGAAATATTCCGCGCTTAACTGTCGAGAAGGCATGGCATACTTACTATTGGGATTTGCCCTTGTGTTTCTAAATCGCGTTTTGTTATCACAGATAAGATGTTTAGCCAAATGACAAACTGATGGGCATTCGCAGTCATGAGAAACATTACAAGAGTCAGCCTGGCTGACAATTCTGCCTTCGATCATGATCCACCGACGTGGAGCTGCCGACGGATCCTCACGGGCTTGCCGGCATGCCTCTGATGAGCTTCACCTGTCTTCTGGTCATGAAGGGCAGTAAGATCTGGAGCATGCCAATGCGTGTACACCTTATGGCACTGACCGATTGAAAACCTTTCCAATGGTAGCATGCTGGTTGCTATACCAATATCTATTACCTGCAACAAATCTCCGCTTGTTTGATCGAAATTAGCCAACCAATAGGAATTGTGCATGAACTCGAGTCCTAGAGTGCATGAAATCTTCAGTTGTTCAGGTATATCCCGGAGTATGTTCAATCTTGAGGTCAGGGCGACCTCCTTCTGCTGTTGATGCGAAACATGCACAATAAGACAACTCCGTCGAGAGTTGACTCCTCGGGACCCAGCGGCAGAGGCATCTGCTGAGAAGACTTGCTATCTGAAGCAGATATTTGCCGATCCAGCAAGCAAGGAATCTCTGGGCAATGACCTTCGCGGACCTCATCACGTGGCTAGCACAAGCATTCCCCGCCTATCCCAGTATCCAATGATCGCCGGAGAGACGTTGGAATTCACATTCGTCGACTATGTAGGGTTCTTTAACCCTGTGTTGTTTGTGCCAAAGTCATTCGCAACAACCGTTTAAGCTTGGAAAATCTTGTGTCTGAGTCTCTGGGGTCATTCTGTGCGGCAATGGCTACATGTACTGCTGAGTCAGGTACAGCATCATGCTGTAGCAAGAAGCAGGATACGCGGAGCTGCCGGATAGTAATTATCGGTTCGTCTCTCCCTGCAATCTTCTTGTCTAGCCATCTAACATACGTCCACTAGGAGGTGGATCTGCCGCCTTTGCGGCTGCTGCAGCCGCTGCACCGCTTGCACTGTCTGTTAAAATAGTAAATGAGGGTTTACCTATGGGTGGCTGCTGTGTGAACGTCGGCTGCGGTTTGTGATACCTGCAAGGTGGCTACTACACGTGGATCCGGATTTTGCTGAGCCGGCATGCTGTGTCGCAGTCCCTTCCAAGTTCCTCATCCAAGCCTCCCATGTAAACAGTCCTCTCAACCGGAGCCCTCCATATCACGGGTTTTCTAACGTCTCGGACCGAGTCACTGACTTTGCCGCTTTGACGAAACAAAACTGTGCGCTTGTCGAGAGCCTCCGTGAAGAAAAGTATGCAGGAGTTATCGCTGGATTTGATAACGTGGAGTATGTCAAGGGCTTCGGCAGACTTGTCAAGAGAGAAGGACATTTTGCAGTCGCTGTCCGTCACAATCCTGCAGATGAGACGCCGTACCGAGAACTACCGGCAGATCGAGTGATTCTTGCTACAGGCGTGCACAATAGTCTTCCAGAGCACTTACGCCAGGACCTGGGCAAACTCCCTTATCTCACTAACGAGACAGCTTACTTCGAAACGGTCCGTCCCGAGTCCCTCATCGTCCTTGGTGGGGGCTATGTTGCGGTGGAAGCCGCCCAGATGTTCGCCCGACTGGGCTCACGGGTGACACTGCTGCAGCGATCATCACACATCCTGTCTGACATCAGCGAAGACATCGGTACAGCTCTGGCTGGCTATCTGGAAGAAGAAGGGATAGAGGTGGTAGTGGGAGTGGAAATCTTGTCGGTTGCGGCTTCCGATGACCGCAGAATCACGGTAACTGCGAAGCACCGTGATGAAATTCGAGCTTTCACTGCCTCGAAGATCTTTGTCGCCACTGGCCGCAGCGCCAATACTACCGATGTGTCGGAGATCCCGATCCATCTCTCAGATTCACCGCATGGTGGGTTCGTCGTGTCGAATACACTACAGACATCTATTACCGGCGTGTATGCAGCAGGCGACTGTGTTGCCAATTCACCACAGTATGTCTACACTGCGGCTGCTGAAGGTAAGCTTGCAGCCCTCAACGCGCTGGCCTCCTTTCATGGCCGAGAGGAGGAGCAGATGGATTATTCCGTCGTTCCATGGGTCGTATTTTCGTCTCCCGCCGTTGCTGGCGTTGGTCTAGATGTTGCCGCAGCTCGTGCCAGAGGGATTGACGCAGAAGCTTCGACCATCCCCCTTTCTCTTCTCCCCCGTGCTCTCGTGCAACAGGACACGCGCGGCTTCGTGACCCTGATCCGGAATAAACAAGATGACACCATAATCGGGGCACGAGTCCTCGCCGAAGAAGGCGGGGAACTCATCATGGAAGCATCTCTTTGCGTTCGCTATAAGATCAAAGCGCGAGATGTGGCGACGATGTTCCATCCATACCTTACGTGGAACGAGGCTTGGAAATTGGCTGCGCTGGGCTTTGCAAAGAATGTGAAGCAGCTCAGTTGCTGTGCGACCTAGAACCAGAAAAGAATTCGTTCTTGTCGGGAATATAATAACTTTAATCAATAGTATGAGCTGGAATAGAAGCTGGAGATGAAGGACTTGTTGTATATTACATGGCTTGTTGCGTTTCCTCATGTTGTTGCACTCAATTATAGTCCAATCTGTCAGCAGGCGGGCCGATTGCAGACTCATCAACCTATATACCTTGTGCCATCCTTGTATAAGGAGGCTTAGTAACAAACAATATGATAGCTTCTTTTTGAAGAAATTAAACATGGAATGTAGCATGTTATCAGAGTCATAGTTGCGGTATTTGGCGAAAAGAAAGATTGAAACTGAGTAAAAAGCAGCGGTACCTGCAGAAATTATCAACTTGCCATTACATATGGTGCTTTATCTTCTACAGTTATTTTTTTCTTCTTTGTGAAACAATTGTGTATTCAAATGCAAGTATTATATTTCTACAGTTAAAGTTGGCATACCTACTACTCCTCTTGAATTCTAAGTCTCCATTTTCATCATCGTACGCCATTCCTAACTAATGTCATGTCGAAACTTTTCCTTTTTATTTGCTTGCTTCTCATCATCTCGACAACGCGATATCATCAATCCTGAGGATCATCTTCACGGTTTCCGCGGCAAGCTCAATCGCACTAGTGCTCACCAACAGCGGCTGCAACACATTCTCTTCCGTAATGTTGTCCTTGACACCACCGCTGCGGATGCTGACACCGGCATTGTGCAGGCCCTGGGCGTGTCGGTGACGCAGATCCGTGACGACTTTGATCGAGTTCAAACCCGCATTTTCGGCAAGAGTAGTAGGAATCACCTCCATCGCCTCCGCGAACGCTTTCCAGCAGATCGCCTCAGTTCCTGTGAGCTCTCGTGCACGGGTGCTGAGCGCATGTGAAACTTCGATTTCAGGTGCACCACCACCAGCAATCAGAGCCCGCTTCTTAACCAGACACCGGATCGCACAGAGAGCGTCATGTAGCGAGCGCTCTGCTTCATCCAGAATGAGGTTGTTGGCACCACGGGCAACAATTGAAACCGTCTGGTTCGCAGCGGGAGAGGACTTGATGCCGGTGATCTTGGTGTAGCGCGCACCAGAGGACTGGACTTCTTCAACGAGATCTGCCGTTGCCAGCTTGTCTTCAGTGAACGAGTCGATATTGGCGATTGGCTTGCATCCGAGACTCTTGCAGAGGAACTCGACCTCGTCACGTTCGATGTCTTTGACGGCGAGGATCTTGAGGCGAGAGAGGAAGTGGAGGGACAAGTCATTAACGGCGTCGCGTAGGATGGATTTCTGAATGAGCAAAACGTTGCATTTCGCCTTTTGAATCTTCTTGACCATGTTGAGGAGATACTGGCGTTCTTCCTTCAAAATCTTGTCCATTTGCCGGTAGTCATTCACCACGATCTGATTCTCCATCTGCAGGGTCGTCAGTAAAGAACAATAACAAGCAAAGGCGCGTAGGACTGACATCAGGCTTGGGAGGGCTCAGTTGAAACTGAATAAGGGCTATTCTAGCCTTCTCAATCCTTGTCGGGCCTCCTGCACTCTTGATTACCGGCTGGTTCAGTACCAGCCCGTCGACCATCTCACTGTCCTCAATCGTGCCTCCAACTTTTTTGATTATACGAATATTGCGCAGATCAACGTTATCAGCCGTCTTGGGATCGACAACCTTCAGCACGGAGTCCACAGCAATCGGTCCCAGAAGGTTGGAGTATTGCGACACGATCTTGGAAGAGAGGGAGGTGGATGCCGCCTGCAGAAGGCTTGCACGGTCCGACAAGTTGACGGGTTGTGACATGTTGTGGAGAACCTCAACAGCAGCCGCTGCAGCTCGCTGGAAGGACTCGGATATGATCGTTGGATGAATACCTGCGAGGTCAGCATCTCATGCATATCCTATCCTGAAGGTGTCCCACCTCTCGCCAATAATCGCTCCGCGGCACCAAGCAAGCTACCAGCGATGACCACAACGGACGTGGTTCCATCACCTGCCTCGACATCCTGGGCTGCACTAAGGTCGACGAGCATCTTTGCTGCGGGATGCATAACACTCATACTCTTCAACATGGTGTTTCCATCATTGGTCTTGGTGGGTCAGCCTCGAGTTCTGCGGGCGAAACGCGGGGTACGTACGATGATGGTATTTCCCTTCCCACTTTGAATCTGCACAGAAGTTAGAGCCTATACATAGTAGCGATAGGGGGGTTGTGTCGAAAATACCATTTTGTCCATGCCCCTCGGTCCCAGAGACTGTGTGTTGTTAGCCCCTCATTTCCAGAATAGATCCCATACTCCAGTGTGGAAATACCGTTCTGATAGCATCTGCGACGGCTGTATTCAAGTTAGAAATAACGCTCGTCCTTTCAAATGGGACACTACAAACCTCTAGCTGCCAGAATATTGGCAGTTCGAACCGCCATAGGCTTCTCCTTGTCCTGGAAATTGTTAGAAACTGGCCGCCGCGAACTATGCTGCGAAAGAACATTTCTTCACACATACCTTGAAAGCATTATTATTGCCAGCACCCGATGGGGCGCTCACAGTAGTCGCCATCTTGTCTTCAAAGGTTTGTGTTACCTGCAAAGACAGAGGAATAAAATGGGCGAGGGTCTGGTCTGGAGAGCTTGAAAACCCGAAGGCGGGTTCTGAATTTCACAAAGTCGATCGGGCGGTGGTCAAGATGCTTGGCAAACGCTAGTGCGGAACAGCTCGACGTAAACCCCGGCCGCCTGCGCAGCTCCAGCTTGATTACCAAACACACCTCTCCATCTCTCTGCTCTCTTTACTCAAGACCTTTGCCACCTGTTCTCCTTCTCAAGTCACTGAAGGAGCTTCTGATTTTACACTTGAACACACAGTTTCCTACTTGCAGCTACTTGACGAGCCTGCGGCAGCCGCCATCATGCCCAGTGCTACAGGAGCCGACTGGGAGAAGTATCGGAAGAACTTCGATGAGGAGATTCCCGAGAAGAAGATTACTCCTCTGACCGATGAGTGAGTGTTTGCTCAGAGATGACATCAGTGGATGGAGTGATGGCTAATGTGTGACACAGCGATATCCAAGTACTAAAGACCTATGGCGCTGCACCCTACGCAGCCGCGTTGAAGAAACTCGAAAAGCAGATCAAAGAGAAACAGCAGAGTGTGAATGAGAAGATCGGAGTGAAGGTACGCGCCAACTGCGATCGTTACAACGATTGGTTTGGTTGACTCTATGGCTAGGAATCCGATACTGGGCTTGCACCTCCACATCTTTGGGATGTTGCTGCGGACCGGCAACGTATGCAGGAGGAGCAACCGCTACAGGTGGCACGATGCACGAAGATTATTCAGGATGAGAAGGATCCAGAGAAGAGCAAATATGTCATCAACGTCAAACAGATCGCCAAGTTCGTCGTGAATCTCGGAGAACGGGTCAGTCCGACAGATATTGAAGAGGGCATGAGAGTTGGGTAAAGTTTGCGTTGACCTATCTATCTCCAGTACTTCTACTGACATACTTGATGTAGTGTCGACCGAAACAAGTACCAGATCTTATTGCCTCTGCCACCCAAGATCGACCCTAGCGTGACGATGATGACTGTTGAAGACAAGCCGGATGTAACATACGGAGATATCGGAGGAAGCAAAGAGCAAATTGAGAAGCTGCGGGAAGTTGTGGAAATGCCACTCCTGTCTCCTGAACGCTTCGTCAACCTCGGTATCGACCCTCCCAAAGGTGCTCTTCTCTACGGCCCGCCCGGTACGGGTAAAACGCTCTGCGCGAGAGCAGTTGCAAACCGGACAGATGCCACCTTCATTCGAGTTATTGGTAGCGAGCTCGTTCAGAAGTACGTGGGTGAAGGTGCTCGGATGGTTCGAGAACTGTTTGAAATGGCACGAACCAAGAAAGCCTGTATCATCTTCTTTGATGAAATCGATGCGATCGGAGGTGCCCGTTTTGACGACGGCGCTGGCGGTGACAACGAGGTTCAGCGGACCATGCTGGAGCTGATTACGCAACTTGACGGTTTCGACTCGCGCGGCAACATCAAGGTCATGTTCGCAACCAACCGTCCGTCTACTCTGGATCCGGCCTTGATGCGGCCCGGGCGAATTGACCGCAAGATCGAGTTCTCTCTGCCAGACGTGGAGGGCCGGGCTAACATCCTCCGGATCCACGCCAAGAGCATGTCGGTGGAGCGTGACATTCGATGGGAACTGATCTCGAGATTGTGCCCCAACGCGACGGGTGCAGAGCTGCGCAGTGTAGCCACGGAGGCAGGCATGTTTGCGATCCGAGCTCGGCGGAAGGTAGCGACGGAGAAGGATTTCCTGGCCGCGGTCGACAAGGTGATCAAGGGCAACCTGAAGTTCAACTCGACGGCGACGTATATGCAGTACAATTAAGCTGCTTGTCCTTTTCTCCTCCTTTGGTCGTTCGGTTAGAGATGGCGCTGCTTGGGCGGAATATACGGAGTATGTACGATCGCATATGAATTGTAGCGAGGGTTATTAGTTCTTAGTCGGCATTACCAATAATGTTCCTTTTGAGCAATTTACGTCTAGATGTACGCTGGGCTAGCGATGATCCCACTCGAGCTTCATCGACGGCCGTAGAAGCTGCTTGTTTACGCCAGATCATATTTGGAGTGTGATAAGACTTCATCTCTGGGTCTGATCCCGAATTTACTCCGTGGATACCGTCGCCCAGCAGGCTCGGTTGACATTTAGCCGTCTTGACTGGCGTCCAGCTTGTGGCATTTCCTACATCTTCCGGCAAAGGGAACCTCTGCACGTGCTCAGAGCGGTCCTCAGCCAATCACGGCGCCGGTTCTCCGCGACTCGATGACATCTGCAGTGCCTCTGATTGGCTGCTCCGGCTTCCCTTGCTCGCGTCGGCAACACGGGAACGACCGCTTATGTAAGTCATTCCTCGGTCTTCACTCGCTCAACCGGCAGGCCAGCCGGAAGAAAGCCCAGCTTCGAAGCATACAACCTTTCATCTCCAGCGACTCTCCTCTCCGCTCTCGTGCTTTCCCCCTTTCTTCTGTTACCCTAGCTGAATTGGCTCCGTTCCAGACCTGTAATTGCTGCGTCTAGGACACCATGAGCTCCCTGAGCTTGCGGAGCCTTGCTCCTGCATCCAAGGTCAGTGAGCTGCTGTCCTGTCGTCATGGCCCCTCCGTCTGCCCATCGGCTGTTCCATGCTGACTGTCTTTCAAATCTTCAGATCTCTCGTGCTCTGAGAAATCAGAGACGTCTTTTTTCATCCACACGGCCCGCAGGTACGCATTGGAAATGATATTGGCCCTCTGTTCCCGTCACTAATTGCCGATCCACCACAGCTCGGATAATCGCAAACCAGCCGCTTCGCGCAAAGGAGGCCACTGGATACATCTCGCAAAAGTACCCGGTTATTGTACGTCTCCCTCGTCAGCCATATGATCGTAGCTTCGGCCGCTGATCAATTCAGGACCATGAGTACGATGCTGTCGTCGTTGGCGCCGGAGGTGCTGGTTTGCGCGCGGCCTTTGGCCTGGCGGAAGCTGGTTTCAACACCGCCTGTGTGACCAAGCTCTTCCCCACGAGAAGTCACACTGTCGCAGCCCAGGGTGGTATCAACGCCGCTCTTGGAAAGTGCGTTTATTATGGACATCTATCTGTCAATTGATGTGGATTCTGGCGCTAACCGTGGCTTGTATAGCATGCACGAGGACGACTGGAGATGGCACATGTACGATACAGTGAAGGGCTCTGACTGGCTCGGTGACCAGGATGCTATCCACTACATGACGAGAGAGGCACCAGCCAGTGTGCGTGAACTGGAGGGCTACGGCTGCCCCTTCTCTCGAACCGAGGATGGACGCATTTACCAGCGTGCTTTCGGTGGTCAGTCTCAGAAATACGGCAAGGGTGGCCAGGCCTACCGATGCTGTGCTGTTGCCGACCGAACTGGCCATGCTCTTCTCCACACCCTTTATGGCCAGTCTCTTCGTCACAACACCAACTACTTCATCGAGTACTTCGCGCTGGATCTTCTGATGGAAGATGGTGAGTGCCGAGGTATCATCGCCTACAACCAGGAGGATGGTACTCTGCACCGCTTCAAGGCTCACCACACTGTCCTGGCTACTGGTGGATATGGACGAGCTTACTTCAGCTGCACATCTGCGCACACCTGCACCGGTGACGGTATGGCAATGGTTGCCCGTGCCGGTCTTCCCAACCAGGATCTCGAGTTCGTCCAGTTCCACCCCACTGGTATCTACGGTGCCGGATGTCTGATCACCGAGGGATCTCGTGGTGAGGGTGGTTATCTGCTGAACTCGGAGGGTGAGCGTTTCATGGAGCGATACGCGCCCACTGCGAAGGACCTTGCTTCTCGTGACGTCGTCTCCCGAGCCATGACTATGGAGATTCGTGAGGGTCGTGGTGTCGGCCCCGAGAAGGACCACATCTATCTCCAGCTCAGCCATCTGCCGGCCTCGCTGCTGCGTGAGCGTCTGCCTGGTATCTCGGAGACTGCCGCGATTTTCGCTGGTGTCGATGTCACCAAGGAGCCCATCCCTGTCCTGCCCACCGTTCACTACAACATGGGTGGTATCCCTACCCGCTACACGGGTGAGGTGTTGACTCTTGACGAGAACGGCAACGACAAGGTCGTTCCTGGTCTGTATGCTTGCGGTGAGGCTGCTTGTGTGTCCGTCCACGGCGCCAACCGTCTGGGAGCCAACTCGTTGCTTGACCTTGTTGTTTTCGGCCGTGCTGTCTCCCACCGTGTCCGTGATACCTCGTCCCCTGGAAAGCCTCACAAGGAACTCAGCCCCGACGCTGGCGCGCAGTCGATCAAGGACCTCGACTTTGTCCGCACGGCCGATGGTCCCAAGTCGACGTTTGAGATTCGTAACGCGATGCAGAAGGCGATGCAGACAGACGTCAGCGTCTTCCGGACGCAGGAGAGCTTGGACGAGGGTGTGAGAAAGATCAAGGAGATTGACGCCATGTTCAAGCAAGTTGGTACCAAGGACCGCAGCATGATCTGGAACTCTGACCTCGTCGAAACCCTTGAGCTGAGGAACCTGCTGACCTGCGCGTATGTATCCACCCCCCTTGCTTACTTGGAAAGCTGACTGACTCTGTCTATAGTACGCAAACCGCACATGCTGCCGCTAACCGCAAGGAGTCTCGTGGTGCCCATGCCCGTGAGGACTACCCTGAACGTGATGACGAGAACTGGATGAAGCACACCTTGACTTGGCAGAAGCAGCCTCACGGCCCGGTTGAAATCGGCTACCGTGCCGTGCAGTCCAAGACGTTGGACGAGAATGAATGCAAGTCTGTGCCACCATTCAAGCGTGTGTACTAGATTGCCAAAAAGCGCATAAGGGATGACGCTCAGCGGGCCTCAATACCGGATTCTCGGTGTCTTCGGAAATTGGGTACAATCTTGGTGTCTGCGGAGGCTTTCATTTGTTGGAATCCAGTTCAGAGGGGACAAACCCATTCTGGTTTCTGACTTTCAGGCTTGTCGTATATAACCAACCTGTAGTAACCAAACTAGTTAGGGATGTGTTAACTACTTTTTTGTTTAGTCTGTCTTCATACAATCGGAGTTTTTCTTTGTCTGGATGCTTTTTTCCTGTCCTTTTTCCTGTTGACAAATCCACGGTAAGGGCTGTGTATGCTTCTAGTCTTCTGATGATAGAGATATTGGAAGTGGTTTGCCTCTCAAGAAAGGGAGTAAGACTATACATACATGTAAATAGTGGACGGGCCTGAGGACCCAAAGTCCCTGGCATAACCAGATATTTTCTCTTCAAGCCCCTCGAGCGAAGCGAGTTCTGTGTCAGGGATTCGAGACAAAGAACGGTATAGAATGATCGCTTCCCCTAGGTTCTTGGCCTTATCATCAACCTAATCCTTCATGGCTTTATGTTCTCTAATCGTCGTCTCTTGTCCTTTTCAGCTAGAAATTCTAGTTTCTCGTCAAAATAGATCGTCTTCACCGTTTGCTTCTATAATCTGCAAGAATGGTGAGATACTAAAGAACCACTTACATCTTCTGCCTTCTTCATACTACGTCCCCCGTGTGTTACAGCTAACGGGACAGTGCATATCGTGGCCGGCTGGATGCAGAGCCCAAAACACCCTTGTGCTACTCGTTTGATAAGGCAGATTGACTTGCCTCTCGTGTTTGCTTTGCCCCAAAGTAGTCTAAATCTACCTATTCCTGCTGTGTAACCAGATTTCTCATGTACGGAAAGAGTCATCCACGGTGGTCTTGGTGAGGATCTCGCTCCTCACTAGTAGAAAAGAACTCGTATGCCCTGGGAAGCCAGAAAGCTTTTCATCTTCATTGTTTCCCAAGGGCATAGACTTGTCTTTCTCTTTTTTTTTTCAGTGGATTTCTTTAGTCTAGCCCTGGAAGTGAGTCTCGTCAAGCATCAAACTTCCGATCTCTTTCCCGTCTTTCGAGATACTTTTATACTTCTGATTGTGAAAGCCCTTCACGCATCATGCGAGTCAGGTTGGCTCGGCAAATAAATACCTGCACTGAAGGCTTACAATACTATACCTGCCTCAAAGGGCCATATATCGGTTGCTGTTCTGTCGATCCTTGCGATACTGGTATCTGTCCTGATGATAACGAGCAACCCCCGACAACAGTGACAGAGACTCTTGAGCCCATAACCAGTTTTCTGGCCAGCAGTATAACGACAGTATCATTTGTGACTACGAACAGTACAGTCACTGTGTCTCCGACAACTAGTGTGCTGGACAGTATAACTAGTGTAACTACTGTGGTTATTACTACCTCTGCTCCTAGTCAGACTCCACCACCCTCGAGCTTTCCGGTGTATGATAATAATAATGGTGTCGATATTGGAAGCGTCATTGGCAGTGTCATCGGAGTCACAGTCATAGCCCTGCTTCTCCTCTGCTGCTGTCGAAGAAAGAAGCTTGGACAACGGTTTCCTTTGTCGGCTTGGCGCAGTGCCCGCCATGAGGAAGTCATGGTTGATACCCAACCCGTTGGTACTGGTCCAGAGAACGGTTTCATTGTTCCTCGGGGTGGAGGAGACCCTTTTGCAGAGTTTGGTGGTGAGTACTCCTCGTGAAGAGCTGTTGAGAGGAACCAAACTAATCAAGACGTGCCACCTAGGACGCCACAGGTCTGTCAAAGTCGAGCCCGTGGAATCGTATTCCGACAATAATGCCACGAAGCTTGAGAATGGCACAGAGGCGTCACAGGGTCTTGGTTCTCCTGGCGTCACGGAAACTGGATTTCATTCTCTACGTACTTCCGGGGGACGTTCAGGATCGAACCTTCAAGAGGAGTGTCTGCCATCGAGCCGGGCTGAGCTTCCTGGGACAATTGCTCAGATGCCGGAGTTGCCAGACGTCCCAAGCCCTCATGTGCCGGCAGAGCTATCTGCAACGCCGGAGCGATCGTTGATCAATATTCCAGCTCAACGGAGGGTCAATTATAACAGCCTAGACGAGGAAGAGGCCATCCGTAACGATGAGCCCCCCTCTGTCACGACTTCGGACGGTGTGATCCTCCAAGCGAACATGAACTCATTCTTCAACGAAGATGCGTCTGTGGGAAATTCAGCTCACCAAGGGCACATTTGGAATTTCATGCAGTATGACACAGATGCCGAGACTTCATCCTTGGCTGGAAAGAGTAGACAAAGTCGTGATATTGCAAACAAGTCTCCTACCACCCCACAGATGGACATTAGTTCTCCAACAATTGAGACGGAACAGGCTGGAAGAAACCACACTGTTTCATCTAACTCCCATGTCAGTGAGACTAGCCCTGTTGCTCCCCAGATCAGCATCAGCCCGCCTTTGCCAACCCTTGAAGAGGAGTCAGGAACGCTGAAAACAAGGGCGCAATCAGAGTTGGAAGTAGACATTAACAGAACTGGTACAGTTGGATGATGATAGGGTTGAGCTAGGGATTATGTATATACATTATCATTTATTGGTGAAAATCTACTTTGAGGCTTTCTTTTATACAAATGCAGAAGGTCTGTCTTGACCTATGCCTTTAAGCTTCATATTCATAGGGTTTTCAAAGTTAGGTTTGAGCTCTTGAAGAGGCAAATTAAGATATAAAAGAGAGTAAAACGGATGCTGGCTGGCAGGATAATCCCCAGCCCAGTGTTCTACTTTCTGGTGACAAGACTTTAATTCCATTCTACTATAATTCTTTTAAATATAGAACCATGATCGTGGTCGACTAACTCAGGAAGCTTGAAGCATTCAATATCTAACCTGACCGTGCTCGACGAAAACTTCCCTTGCCTGCGAATGCTCCTTCCTCAGGTCGCGTCTACTCTCCATCTTCCTTATTCGTATACTTTCTTATCTAAATTGGAACCTCTTAGAATCTCCAACTTGTCTCCTTTGCATATCTTCCATGATCGTATTTACTCTCCATAATCACTGACTCGGCTTCTCTCCTGCTCAGTCCATCTCAGCGTTGCTAACGTACCTGACCTGAACTTTTGTATCGTGAGAGTGATAACTTCGGTCTCAGAAAACCATCACTTCCCCCTGAGCTGGTACCACAAGAAGCAAACATCTTCAGACAGAGCTTCTCTTCCCATGTGAGGCTTGGAAATTTAGACAGCCTTCCAAGTTTGTCTCTTCATCTCGTTTGAGGCATTCATATTAACTCTCAAGAGGACCTTGAGATCCTATTAAGTGACACAAATTCCAACTTCAGGTTCTCTTTCTCGGTACAAATTGCTATATCCTCACCGGCAACCAGACTGTGCTTTTCTGCCGTACCAACATTCACGCAACAGAACGATGTCTTCTGACGAGTCAACTAAGTCTCAGGAAGAAATGTCAGATACGAAAGAGGATATTGGGGAGTCGGACGACACCTACAGTCCAGTATGTACAGTGGTATTTACGTCTTCAGGATTTCCAAAGCTAAACTCCGAGGAAGGAAAGTGATCAGGAGGCGACAGATTCAGATGTTCGAAGACCCGCGAAGCGCACTCGCTCTAATGCAGGCATGGACAAATCCTCCTTCGCTCTTATGGCTGAGAAAACAAATCACAAAAGAACTCAGAAAAGAATGAAACAGTACACACAGAGCCTCCAAGATTTGCTGTAGAGATTCTCCAGCCTAGTTCAATTGGTCATGATGACAAGGCTCCCAAGCCCAGAGGACAACATCCACAGTCAAAAAAGAACACAAGTTCAGCGAGAAAATCAAGCACAAAACCTAGAGGAACCAAAAGAAAGCGCATGTCTCAAAAAGCTATACGGGATTTGAAAAGAGATAACAGGGAACTCAAAAAGGAAGTTCAAACGATGGCCCAAGAAGCTGTCCGAAATACCCGTAAACGAGGCAGGGCTCCGTTGAGCGACATGGTCATTGAGAATACGATTCAGGACTTATACAAAGACCTGTGTGAATGGGTCAAGAGCTTTTCTCTGCCAGGAGAAATCCCAGTTCCTAAAAAGAAGAAAGATGAAATAGACTTCCTGTCCATGCAGGACAACCCTGAACGAAAAATCTGTGAACTCGATGACATTCCAGCTATCAGGAAGCTTCCAAGGGGCTCGACAATCTTTCTACAAGGAATGCTGTCAAGCTTCATCTGCTCAGAAATTATCGAGAAACCATTTCTCTTTCTAGACAGTGCACTGGCTAATAAGCCACGCGAAAGCAAGGGAAAATCATCTCCGACAATCAGTGACACAAGTGAGGATGAATTCGAGGAAATATTCATGAATTTTGCTTCAAAATTGGCAGAGAGTATGTTTTTCTACATTCCGTGCTTTTCAAATACAAAGACTGATTCCAAAAAGCGGACAGGTATCGGGCAAACGAATGGGTTTCGAAATTGCTGGAGGCGACAAAATTCCTTATAAGTCCAGATTTGGAAGATGCAAAACAGCTAAAAGGAAATACGGCTTTCAAGAACTACCATAATCATGCCAAGGCACTGGCAGAAAAGTTTTTGGCAAGTCCAGCACACATTCTGCTCAAGGAGGTACATGGCCAGGAAATATGCAAGCGGAGGAACGAGTTGATTAGTATACTCAAACGTTACAGGGAGCTGAGCTTTCAGCTCTGGTATCGAGTGGTCGAAGTGAAATGTTACTATCTTGGTTCAGATCTCGTTCCTTCGACTTTCGATCCTGCATCGCCAGCCATGGAGCTATATACTGCGCTTGAAGAAGATGCAACGGGCATTGAAAGCCACAAGCACAAGAACCTCACTGGACTGCGTGTTATGGTCATTATGAAACCCGCTATTGTTGCACACTGGGTCGACCAAGAAGATAACAAACTGGAACGATCAAAGGTTTGGGTCAAGTCCGTGGCGTGGGTTTACGCGCGTGAAGGGAGCAAAGAGTCTGAATCTCAGCAAGGCATTGTTGGTAAAGAGAGCAATGAACACCAGGAAACCATGGGCATCTGCGAGAAGAACGAAGAAGAGCTTCCTCTAAACACGGACCTTGGTGAAGAGAACCATGAGCCACAGCAAGTCATCGGCGAAGACAGCGATGATGAACATGAGCATGACATGGACATCGACGAAGAATGCCAGGAACATCAGCAGGAGATCACCACTCTTGACGAAAAGAGCAATGAGCCTCAGCAATGCATTTATGAAGAGAGAGAAGCTGAACATCAGCAAGAGATGGACATTGACGAAAAATGTCCCAAGACTAAGAAGGACATGATTGAAGAAATTGGCGAAACAAAAACAATGAGCGACAAGCGTCACAAAAAATTGAACCGAATGGTTCCATTTCGACAACTACGCAATCTGATACAGATTGTGCCTCAAGTTGATCATTATCTACATTTATCTACTCTCCCATCTACTCTCCTCCATAGTTTAACTCGCCATCTGCATTTGAACATTTACATTGAACTATTTCTGTCTTTTTTTTATTCATTTAATCACTTTTTTTTTCTCTCTTCTTCCCCCCTTTGCTCTCTCATCGGTTTTCCCATTACCATGGCCCCCATTTGATGAATGAACCCCCTTCCTCACAATTATCATTGGATAAGAAAGGAGAGAACGCCCAAAAGAAAGAGTGATTTGGAATCAGTAACTGGAACTGGAATCTCTATATCCTGATTAAAAACAAAAAAAATAATGTTTGCTGCTAGTCAAGTTTTTCCACCCATTCTATCTCTTCGTTTCTCTTTTACCTTTCATGAATACATCAGTAACTAGTTACTAAAAATGGAAAAAGAAAAAAATACAAATCGAAAGCAGTTTCTTGATTTTTTTTGGGGGTACCCTTTCTATCCCATAGAATTAAGTAACTCTCACAATGGTAATATAAATGCGGGTATTCATTACGCCTAATTATGTCTCTCTTCCCTTCTTGTTCTTCTGTTTCATTTTTCATTAAACTCATCGACACATACACACACGAAAAAAGAATACCTAAACTCATGAACCAAGAATTCCGGAAATCCTCAACGCCATGTCAAGAATGGAAAGATGCTCGTCCGACCCGTCAACCAGCCGTTTGTCCATTTCTGAAAACACCATGACGATTTTGTTCTTCTGGATGTCGGGGATTGCGTCGTTGTAGACGATTCGTCGATATAACTATGTTGCTAGTGTTAGTAGTGTGATGCACTTCTTCCTTCTTTCTGGGGAGCGGGAAGCCATACTTGAGATAAGATCTGGGTCGCACTCCATCCGTCTGCGACTATGTCGTTTACCACGGCCGATACCGCCTCGTATGCTGATCCCATCTTCTTCGGCTGCATGGCCTGCGTTAACCGGTCGAGCACGCTCTCCGGGACAACGCCCGCAATCTCTTCAATCATTCTGACGGTGATGAGCGAAGATGAGCTGTCTGCGTCGGCCATTTCGGTATCCCCGTCCTCCTTGTGACCCGATGCGCCAGGCGCCCCTACCAGTCTGGCTGCACTCTGCAGATATGTTATTGCTCGTCGAAGGTCGCCATCACTGCACTTGATCAGCGTGTCGATGACGCCGTCTTCGAGTTTCAATTTCTCCGCCTTGGCGATCTCCTCCAATCTGACCCCAGCTGCAACGCCATCCAGCGCCTTGAAGCGGAATTTACTGCATCGACTCGCCACGGGCTCGATAATTCTCGTTACATAGTTGCAAACAAGACAGAACCGCGTGATGCGGCTGTATTGCTCCATGGTCCGACGTAATGCAGACTGTGCGTCCTGCGTCATACTGTCTGCTTCGTCGAGGATGACGATCTTGAACGGTGGGCAGGGATATTTGGACCGGTACTCGGCGTCCAGTCCCGTTGGGTACGTCAATTGAGTCCGCGCAAAGTCCTTGATCTTCTCTCGTACGATGTTGATTCCTCGTTCGTCGGATGCGTTCAGTTCGAGAATCCGCGTGCGGTAGAGAGCAGGGCCAAAGAGGGACTTGGCCAGCGCAAGGATGGTAGATGTCTTGCCGGTTCCTGGAGGGCCGTAGAAGAGCATGTGAGGGAGCTATAGACGCTTTAGCAATCGTTGAAGAGAAGTTAAACAATGCAGGAAGATGTATGTACATTGGAAGCTTGCAAAGTCCGCTGAAGGACCGATATGGTATGATCTTGGGCAGCGACATCATCGAGGGATTTCGGACGGCTATAACCCAGACAGTCTTGGTTAGATAAATTCTAATTCTCGACAACAAAAATCACAGAACACAACACAAACGTACTATTTCTCAACCCACGGTTGTAGACGCGTCTGATCCTCCTTGCTATCGGCCGTCTTCGGCTTTGAGCTGCTGGCGGCAGCTGCGGCGGCGGCAGCACGCGCCTTGTTGTTGAAAAAATTAGCCGCCATTGACATCTTTTCGATTCAATGGCAAATCTTATAAGAACAATTCAATAATATCTCTCAATTTTGGAATTTGGAAAGCTTGAACTGAACGGGAAAAAAAAAGGTAGTTGCGCGAATATCATGAACCTTACAGCGAGTAATAGCAAATGATGAAATAACCTATCCAGCAATCCTCAATGCGACGCGTCTACACGTGATGCGCGAAACCACTTTACGCCCAAAATGGAATGCCAAGATCTCCGCTCCGAGAGGAGCTCCGACTTTCAACTGATAAGATAGATATGTATACCTCTTATGTCCATGATAAAAGGAATGTTTGTCAATGGAGGTAGATGTTTATGTCAGCCTACAGTATACTTCCCGTTTTCTACTGCCTATTTCTATTTGCCCCTGTTCTAGGCGACTAGCATCTTCCATTTGTTGGGTATCTATAACTCATCTTTCTTGATCGTGTCTACATTTTCTTCCCACATTCTTTTCTTCGGGTTCTGAGGAACATCTTGGGCCACTGTTTCCTCAGACGATGCCACTTGTTCCTCTCTACTCTCCTCTACCATTCGCCCGATCTTCTCGACCATGCTGTCATCGGGTTGCACGGTAGAAGCAGTGTCTTGATCCAACATCCCAGGAGGCTGTCCTCCTCCGACTACATACTTCGGAGCGTCTGTGCCAGCGACTGTTGGAATTCCTATGGTTACGGTGCCGCTCACGATGGCGGAGGTGGAAGAAACCGCCCCCGTCGCGCCAGCCACGCCTATTACAGACGCCACAAACCTGTAGGCCATCTTGAACGGCAGCCAGACAAGCCACCAGAGCGGGCCGTACAATATTCGGCGAAACACTAGCCATGCGATTGTGCCAATTAATATGTAAAATGCCGTTTCGAGATACCACGTATCTGACTTCTGAGAACGGAGGAGAGAGTTGACCAAGGCACGAGATGAGGAGAGAACGGTATCAAGATTGCTGTAGGATTCTGAAAGAGAGGAAAGCGCAGCGGTTGACTGTTCTGTTGACCGATGTCAGCGGAGATCCGCATACAACACCGCTGCCACTATTTTTGAAGAAAACTAACCCAGGGTCTCCTGCGCAAATTGGCTTCTCGAAAGCTCCGCCTGCATCAGCTGATGCGTCCTCCTAAGAGCCGCGGTGACATCACTCGATGCGTTGACCACCAAATCATCGTGCGTAAGTTTTTCGGAAGGCTTCTGACGCTCTCCACCGTCTCGAGGTCTTGCGAGCAACAACTCTCGTTCTTTTCGGCGGGCAATCTCCGCATTGCGGTTAGCTTGCAGTTGTGCGGCGCGAAACTCTACCCTCGTCCTAGAGACCAAATATGTCAGTCATAAATACAAGAATATCGGACTTACAGGTGAAGACCGCAAGTCCGCCATCAGACGACAACCACGAAGTGATAAAACAAACCTCTTCAATTCCTCCGTTAACCTTTCCGCCAGTCCAATCACCCTTCTCTTCTCTGCGTCCTTCTCTCCATTCTCGCCGCCTTTCCTCTTGCTGGTTCCGGTACTTTCCAAAACTTCCACCTCAACTTTGAGGAGCTCCATCTCCTCTTCAGCTTCCTTTAGCCGGGAGTGTATCTCCGCCCCGAGCTCCAGGCGGGCCTCATCGCCTTGCCCGATAGCTGCAGTGAAATTTTTTAATCGAGTCACAAGCGTATGGATCTCATTAAGGGACGCAGAGACCTCTTTCAGGCGCGTTTGTAGCACGTGGGTGGAGGACATTGTGCCCCCGAGTGTCCGATCGCTATTCGTCTAGAAACAGACCGCGGATTCCTTTAAATGGAGATAGCGTAGCTCTAATGGCGAGAATTTCTCTCTTGAATAACCACTGACAGATTCATGTGTAAAATATCACATACCCAAATATGGAGGTCAACCGTCAAAGAGTGTGAATAACCGCATGAGTTGCTTGCTGCTCATGCATGGGAAAACGTGGAAAGCATACACCAAGCTGTCCACAAGCGTCGTCGGCGGATTGGACTCGTAATGTTACGGGGACCAGGAATATGTTTGCAACCCGAGCAAACATTATCACCTCTCCCGAAAAGTTTCCGTGTCCGCCGCATCGGAGGGCCGGTTAGATCAGCTATAACTATACCGATTAAATTGAGCTCTAGGATTGCAGGACTTGAGAGCTAGCTGCCATTGTACCAGTTTGTTACCATTCTTCAAGTGAATTGGCATCCCGCTGACGTCTCCTTGGTTTATCCTGCTCGTCCCGCCTGGACAACTCGAGCCGCGACATCTCCGTTAGAAGCATCGATTCCGGGGTGCGCAGGTAGCAAGTGTGATTATAGGCTCCAGAATTGTTGTTAACCCTGTCTTCCTCGAGGCAATCGGTAAGTGTCACCTCGCTTGGTGTTACAGTTCTATCATGCCATCTCTCAGGTATAATTACTTCAGTTCAACATCGCCAGCGCCGCCGAATGATATATATGCACGATACTAACAAGACGCCTTTCTATCACAGAAGATTACCATCTCTTTAAAATACCTGCTGGAGCCTCTCTTTACCGCATCAATACACTCTATCATATCAAAAATGACGATTCCCGTCCAGACAATCACCTACTTCCGCACCGCCTTCTCTCCCTTCTCTCGGCTCTCCCGGCCCTGTCGCCTCGCCCTCAATCTCCTGCAGAACCCAACAACTGCGCCCGCCAACAGCGCGGCACACATCGACATCCAAGTCACACATCTTCCGCGAAATTCGACGCAGCTTCCGGAGATAACAGTCGGTTTCAAGGGCGGGAAGGAGATCAAGCTCGAGGTCGGGAAGCGGCAGATGAAGATCGGGGATGTGGTTGATGAGATCTCGCGAGTGGGGAGACTCATAGAGAGAGAGGAGAGTCTGAAGGGTAATTGATGTCTTCATCATCATCTTCTTCTTCTTCTTCTCCAATGCTGTATAAAGTATGGCCTTGCGCAAGGTGTTCTTGGCTGCTAGTGAGGGAGCTGGACAATGCTGCGTGTCGACCCCTTTCCAATACCAATGGCCAAGAGAAGCAAATTCCAAAGCCGAGATGCAAGATCGAGTCATCTCGCATTGACTTTACATCCCTCGCAAGACTTGGTTTTGCATAGAGGACCCCATACTTATATAAATGGACACCGTGGTTGGGAGGTGCCCATGCCTTGCGAGAGCTCCGAATATGACTTGCAATTATTTACAACATGGAGAAAAATGACGCGGCGTGATGTGGATATCAATGTATACTAGATTTTATTTATTTTTTTTCCCGCCTCTTTGTTCATGTATCTAGCGTTCTTCTGAATATTCACCTGCATGACATGATGTCGCTTGTCAGGATTTTACTTTTCCAATATTGCATTACTATCGTTCATATAAAAATTGTCCACGCTAGCGCTCAATTGGGATTAATTTCTTGGTTTTCGTTTTCATTTTTATCTAACCACTATCAATTCTCCATGATAATGGAACATGAACAGACTCCAGCCCCTTTTGGAAAAAAGGTGAGACAAGGAATATCCATCGAATCTACCTTCTTTTACAGGCAGTCGATAGTCATCGAATCTACCGTAACCTATAGGCACGAAGAGGTATAAACGCGCGCTGTAGATGCACGACCGAAATGGGGAGAAAAAGACCTCAATACAAAATTGATATCGCAAATGAGACGAGCAGGGTATGCGCTCATTAGGGTAATTGAGCAAGCAAGCTGTTTAAACAGCAGCGCCGGAAATGAAGAACCACTTGTCGACACTGCCGTCAATCGGAGCCGGTGGGAGGTTCTCACCCGGGGGAATCTTGGCGAGCTGGGCCTGGTCGACGCGGTCGGGGGAGTTCTCGTTGGTGACGTTGGCACTAGTTTTCGCATTAGCTTTCTGCAATAATCTTTCCCCCCTTCCTGCGGAGAGGGTCAGGTCGAAATCCGGCTAGACTACTTACAGGCTGATGTCACCACGAGGAGTCTTGCCAGTCATGAGTCTCTCCCAAGCATCGTTGCACTCCCGGATCACCTCCATGGCGTACCTAGGATGATCTTATTAGCCGCGTAATAAACAAATCAAACGCACGGGAGACTGCTCACTTCTTGTTCTTGCACTCGCCAGAGAAAGCGAACTGGTTCTCGGGCTTGCCATCAGGAATCTTGTAGATACGGAACCATTCGTTGGTGGCACGGAGGAGACCGGGCAGGTGGCGCTCAACATCCTCGATGTCGTTGAGCTTGGGCGCCAACGGGTCGTTGACATCAATGACAATGACCTTCCAGTCGGTTTCCTCCTCATCCAGCAAAGCCATCACACCCAGAACCTTGACCTGCTTAATCTGACCAGTGTAGCCAACCAGCTCACCAATCTCGCAAACATCCAAGGGGTCGTTGTCACCCTTGGCCTTGGTCTCGGGGTGGACGACATTGGGGTCTTCCCAGGTCTGAGAAAGGTCAGCAATTGAGCTTCCCTTTTGGCTTTATTCTCTGCCAGAGCAAAACGAAAAGGTGCATCGATCACTCACCCGAGGGAAGGCACCGTAGTTCCAGAGGTAACCCTTGTGGGGGAAGCAATTGCGCACATAACGGAGTTTGCCCTTCTTGACATCCTGCTTGATGGGGTTGAGGAATTCCTCCTTGGAGATCTGGACAGAGCATTAGCACATGATTCTTGTCTTTATGAAACATTAAGATACGGAGAGGCCCCGAGGGCTTCTCTCCCAGACGGCTCTGCCATACCTCCACCTTGGCGTTTGTCCAGCGGGGGATCTCGACAATCATGTTCAGGATGGTCTTCTGCTCGTTGGCGTAGAGAGGGATATCGTGGAACGGAGAGATCGGGACGCCATCCTTCTCAATAAAGGCACGGAAGTCCAGCGTGTTGGGCTGGCCAACCTTGCGGACGGAGTACGACATGGTGGAAGGATTTGTGTGCGATGACGGTGTGGGAGCAGTGGACGAGAAGTGTCTGGAGAGGAGGGCAGCACGTTCCGTCGTCGAAGCAGACACGCTACGTGCAATGCCAGGCGCAGAAGACAGAGCAGACGAAGGAGCTGAAGAAGACGAAGAGGGCGAGGAGGGGGAGGGGGAGGGGGAGAGGGGCGGGCGAGAGGAGAGGGATCGAGCGGTGGGGGGCGCCAGGGTGGGCAAACAACAGCGGGCGGTTCCTAGGCAGCGGGTTAAGGGAGCTCCAGCAGACGCCAATTGGGTCAGACGCAGACACGCAGCGGACGTGGCAGCAGGGGACATGGGGATGCGGTGGTTTGGTCTGGTTTGGGTCCGGTTTAAATAATGGGTTTCACCAGGTCTAGAATGAAGGCCCTGAGGATTACTGCCAGCGCCCTCGGACCGGGACTGTTCGCGGTGGCTGCACGCCGTGAGGCCGAGGTATTAGGTCTTAGGTATTTTGATTATGCGTCCTGACTTCCACCTTCTGGTTCCGCAGTGGGCGGTTGAGTTTGTCTGCTTTGGCCTGTTGTTCTGGTCCTCCCGTTAGAGTTCGGTCTGGCTTGAAAACAGCTGTCGTCAGGCCTGGAAATTTTTTCGGCTGGTTCAAAGCAAAGACAGCCACGTTTCGGGCTGGCGGGCGATCCGGCCCCGCTGCCAGTCCAGCACGCCGAGTTGGCCCGCCCCGGCAGTCCGTACAGCTCCCATAGCTATGCCGACTCCTGTCCAGCTCAATATATCGTTATCTGGAAGGAAAGGATATTCTTTTTGGATCCAGGAAGCTCTGCTTTCATCCCGCGCCCAGCTAGGTGGACAATGCGCGGTAGAATGTGCTCACGTGTCCATATTGCATCCGGGATGGTACTTGCATATATATGTGTATCGTTCTGCCAGTCAAGTTTACAGAGACGAGGTTGGACAACGCTGCTTCCGTAGGACCAGATAATAATATCATTGACGACGGGCTTAAGCAGACGCACTCTTTCACAACCTTTTTTCCCCCCTGCCATCTGACCTCAACTTCTGTTCTGAGGGCCGATATCGGCCAGTGGCACTTCTGACCAACCGGGATATATGCCCATAGAAAGGGCGATTCAATAACGACGAGGTGCAACTCAAGACAATGCGATTATTCTATGTTTTTGTTACTCATAATGACATTGAACGGGCATCGACTTGTTCTTCCTGCTCTCATATTCAGTGAGTGCAGGACTGACTTGCAGAACCTAGGTATAGTACAGAGTATGTAGGTGGTAGCACATCCGTCCCATCATGACGCGAAATTACAGCAAAGCTCCTCTAGATAAGCTGGGAGATTTTGAAAGTCGTCTTAGATATTTAATTCCAAACTTTCTAAACGAGACCGGCCTAGTACCAGTGGTTGCAGACGTGGTGGCGCACAGCGGCGACAGGGGAGAAAGCTCAGAAGAAAATACTGAAGCGGGCAAGCCGCCCCTCGCTTATCTCTCTATCGCCACGTGACCTTGATTTTCACTCCTTTGCGGTTTCATCTTTCCGCGCCTTAGGTTACCTTTTCAACTGCATCTTCCTACTCTTTCTTTATATCTCGCGGGACTATCATCTGCCAGAGCGTTTTAGACCTGGTGCGTATCCCATCAGGGAGTGTGTCGCCTGGACAGGGCCCCCGCCCGTGGTGCTATGCTTCGGTTTCTCCGTAGCGCCATGGCTTCGCTCTCATCGCCGCCTCGCGTTCCTATCCCCGCCAACGGGGTCGACTATCGCGGGAAAGTCGTCCTGGCTCCAATGGTCCGCTCAGGAGAGCTACCATCCCGTCTCCTCGCCCTCAAATACGGTGCTGATCTGGTCTGGGGACCGGAAACGGTCGATCGTTCTCTCATCGGCACTACCCGTCGTATCAACCCGCGCAACTCAACCATCGAATTCACCCGTCTTCCGTCGAATGGAGGCAGATCTGAGAAGGCCACCCAAGAGTCTGTCATATACCGCATTGATCCTGTGCGAGAAAAGGGGAAATTGATCTTTCAGATCGGAACCGCATCACCGGAATTGGCTGTGCAAGCGGCAAAAGTCGTGGCCGCCGATGTTGCAGGGATCGATGTCAATTCGGGCTGTCCAAAGCCATTCAGCACGAGTGGAGGAATGGGCGCAGCACTTCTGCGGGATCCAGACAGACTCGTCTCCATCCTTGAGGCCCTTGTACGCGAAGTTGGGAATCCGTATCAGATCGGCATTTCAGTTAAGATTCGCCTCCTCGAGAAACCGGAGGAAACAGAAAAACTCGTGACACGCCTTTGCGCCACTGGAATTACTGGTCTGACCGTACATTGCCGCACGACCCCTATGCGGCCCCGCGAACGTGCCATCCGTGATCAGCTTCCCATGATTGCCTCGATTTGTCGAAAGGCAGGTGTGGCTTGTGTCATGAATGGGGATGTGACTTCCCGCGATGAAGCTCTCGCGCTGATGAAGGAGTATGGTGTTGACGGTGCCATGATTGCGACAGCTGCAGAATCCAACCCTTCGTGTTTCCGTACTGCTGCCGAGGGTGGACTTCTTCCGTGGCGCGAAGTCGTCCACGATTATATGGAGGCGTGCTTGCAGTGTGAAAATCGTTGGGGAAACACAAAATACCTTCTCAACATCTTGATTCCCGGGAAAAACAAGGAATTCAAGGACGCCAAGTCTGCCAAAAACTATTCGGACGCTTGCCGTCTCCTCAAATTTGATGATCTTCTCCCCACCGCGAAAGAGGTAGACAAGATTATGAATTTGGATAAGAAGGCAACTATCAGCAGCGATGACGACGTTCGAACCTCTGCAGTTCAGAATGCGATGGAGAATAACGAATCAGCAAGGGCTGCAGGGGGCGAAATGAGCAGACCCAAGCAAAATTCGCCCGTTGCCAGTGGTTCCGGTCCCATACGGACGAACTCAATCCCAAGTCCAGCGTCGAACCCAAAGCCTGAGACTGGAGTTGATCTGTCCGCACCGACACTCAACCCCCAACAGGATGCAGGCATTGCTGTCTAAAGATACCTTTTGCCTTATTTTTTTTTTACTCACGCCTTGCCCATCTACATTTGCCTTCTCTTCCACTGAGAGTCTTTGGGTTTCATTTCCTTTTTACGATGCATAGCCTGGAAGGATGAGGTTGCATTTTACGGTGTTAACTTTTTTTGGGATATGGACTCACTTCCTTTTCATTTCATACCCCGCGATCTGCACAGAGGTACGATCGCATTGGTTTCTTGTACATAGAGGATAGAAGTAGATAGCGGTGTAATATTTCAGCCATTTTTGGCGCCGTCAATTTACAGCTTGTCCAAGTCAAAAGCATGATAGTGATATCGAAGTGGGTGTCTGGTCTCATCTGCATAAATCCATTATCTTCACTTGTGGCTGTTTCAAAAGCCTATTGGAGGAGTATTCACTTCCCAACATATGCCTCTCGTAACCAGGACTCTCCATTCACTTTTGTTCTTGTCTGCTGCGCTGGTCATTGGTCGATCCTTCGAGTCAGTGAATGATATTCCCTTTTTGGCAGGGTTTAATGGGCCACACGTGACTGAGAGGCGCGCGGGCGCGTTAGATCGCGCTAAAACTTGCAGATGGCCCAGCCGCGGGCATGATGGATTTTATTCCGGGGTCGGGGTCTTGAACTCAACTCTTCTCTTTCCAAGGTTCGCGCTTTCTTCCAACTTTGTTCAACTCTCTAATACTTCCTTTTTCAGGCTCGATGCCATGACTCGTTTCTAAATCTAATCTGCGCAAGATGGAGGATTCCGTGCCGGAGACTCCTATTCGCAACCCTCAGTCGATCCAGAACACTGCTGGCAGTGTCGCGGATGACGATGCCGAGTATGAAACTGTAGCCACTGTTCTCATTCAAAATCAGTCTCTCAAAACACAGACTCCGCCCTCTGCTTCTCAGCGTCTCACGCAGCCTACCCAAATCATCGAAAGATCTTCCGATCAAAAATCCACCGTCCAGGTTGCCGCAACCTCCCCTTTGGCTCCTTCGTCGTCTCCATCTCGTCCTTCCCAACGCGGCGGAGTGTTATCCAATGCCATGGCCCCTAGCGGCACTCAATTTCGTCCGCCCTCGACATTTGCACGGCCTACGAAGCGACCGCCGGCGATAGACCTGGATGATGACGGGCCGACGTATCGTGGCGGATCTTCGGACGAGGACGTGCAGAATTCTCGGTCAACGGATATCAAGCCCGCCACTTTTACCAAGTCGTCGCGAAGCCCTGTTCCCGACAAGGTGATGGAATCTCCAGTGAACACAAACAGCGGATTGGAGAGGTTCAAAAAGATTACGTCTTCAGCAATCTATAGACCGACGAATGGCACTGCCAAACGAACGATCTCCCAGTTGGATGGGGCGTCAGATGGCGGATCTCCGAAAAAGCCTCGACAGTACACTTCTTCCCGCGCTTTACCTGTCGAGGTTGAGATCAATTCGATTGACGACATTGATGACTACCAGACTAAGGTCAAGGTTAAAAGGATCTTGACAATCATGCCTCAAAAGTCCGTTCGTGAAATCATGGAGGCTCTTATGTTAAAACGTGGCAGTTATGAAGATGCACTGGAACACCTTGCTGCCACGGAAGAACCAGCGACTGTCGCATTATCTGACGACGAATTGATCGTGGCTCGCAAACCCTCGCCTGTGGCTCCTGCCAAGCAACAGATCAAGGCGCAGACAAAAATTCAAGATAAATGGTCCAGCCTTCAGAAGAGTCAAAGGGACAGGCAGGCTACCCTGGATGAGTCCAAACCCAGGCGGCGTCTGATCCGGGGATCCAGGAACCGAGTCTCTTCTCCTGTCAGCACCCCACGCGCCGAAACGCCCCCAGCGAAACCACTAGGCCGACTTGTCAGAGGCAAGAGGCCCAGGTCACAGCGATCAGAGTCTCCAGAGGCGGTGATCATATCAGATGATTCCGATTCGAACAGCGACCAAGAGCCGTCGGAAGACGATGGGGAATTGGAAACAAAGGTTCTCAAGTTCATTAATAGTTGCACCGTCACAGAGCTCGCGGATCTTGCTGCCACATCTGAGCAAGCTGCGTCCACGATCATCGCACACCGTCCTTTCTCGACTTTAGAAGCTGTGCGAAATGTCATGGGTGACGATGAGCCTCAGCCAAAGAGTGGACGGGGTCGAAAAACCAAGAAGCCTATCGGAGACAAGATCGTTGACAAATGTCTGGACATGTGGACCGGGTATGAAGCCGTTGATGCGTTGGTAGCGCGCTGCGAGGCCCTGGGAAAGCCGATAGCTGCTGAGATGAAGAAATGGGGCGTGGACATCTTTGGGAAGAAGGACGCTGAACTTGAGCTCGTCTCCCTGGACCATGATTCCGGGATTGGCACTCCAGCAACCCCGCCTACTGACGAAGACAGTGACACCATTGCAAAGGGTCCTCGCAAAAATCGCTTCATCTCTCAGCCATCGATCATGAGCGAGAACTTGACAATGAAAAATTATCAGATTGTCGGAATCAACTGGCTGTCTCTCCTTTTTGAAAAGGAGCTCAGCTGTATTTTGGCAGACGACATGGGTCTTGGCAAAACCTGCCAAGTGATCGCATTTCTCGCACATTTATATGAGAAAGGCATCAAGGGACCCCATCTCGTCGTCGTGCCATCATCGACACTGGAGAACTGGCTTCGGGAATTCCAGAAATTCTGTCCCACCCTTTCGGTCATGCCATACTACGCAGGTCAAGAGCAAAGGGCTGAGATTCGAGAGACGATTGAAGAGAACCGGGACAGCATCAATGTCGTTATCACCACGTACACGGTTGCGAAAGCCAAGGTCGATGCACATTTTCTGAGGAACCTCGATTTCTGTGTCTGCGTGTACGATGAGGGTCATATGCTGAAGAACAGCACATCGGTGTTGTACGAGAAATTGATACGGATCCCTGCTCGGTTCAGACTCCTCCTCACCGGAACGCCATTGCAGAACAACCTGCAAGAACTGGCTTCTCTGCTGGGGTTTATCCTGCCCAAGGTCTTTCAAGAAAAGAAGGAAGATCTGCAGAATATCTTTGCGAATAAAGCCAAGGCTGTCGACGCGTCTGAATCTCATTCCACTCTTTTGTCAGCGCAACGCATCGCCCGGGCGAAATCGATGCTCGCGCCGTTCGTGTTGCGCCGGAAGAAGCACCAAGTCATTGATTTGCCACCGAAGATTTCTCGTGTAGAGTATTGCGAATTGAACGAGACGCAGAAGGAGATCTATGAGCAGGAGAAGGAGGAAGTTAGACAGCTTCTTGCCGATCGGGCAGCGGGGAAGAGGACCGGAAACAAGTCGGCCAACATCCTGATGAAACTACGTCAGGCGGCGATTCATCCATTGCTCAAACGCCGCATCTACGATGACACGACCCTGAGTCGCATGGCCAAGGCGTGCCTGAAGGAGGAGCAATGGTCACAGTCCGATCCTGATATCATCTTTGAAGAGTTGCAGGCATACAACGACTTTGAATGTCACACCATGTGCGTGAACAATCCCAACTCTCTGGGCAAATTCGCGCTGAAGAATGAGGAGTGGATGCATTCGGGCAAAGTTGAGAAGCTTTGCGAGTTGCTCAAGAAGTTCAAGGCGAACGGTGATCGGACCTTGATCTTCTCGCAGTTCACGATGGTGATGGACATTCTTGAATACGTCCTCGAGACACTGCACATGGGATTTTTCCGACTGGATGGGCGCACCAGCGTGGAGGATCGGCAGTCGATCCTGGACGCGTTCTACGAGAAGGTTGACATTCCTGTTTTCCTGCTCTCAACCAAGGCCGGCGGTGCTGGCATCAATCTGGCCTGTGCGAACAAGGTGATCATCTTCGACTCGAGCTTCAATCCGCAGGAGGACGTGCAGGCGGAGAACCGCGCCCATCGAGTGGGCCAGACACGCGAAGTCGAGGTGATCCGACTGGTCACAAAAGGAACAATCGAGGAACAGATCTACGCTCTTGGACAGACGAAGCTGGCCTTGGACCAGCGCGTTGTCGGTGACGACCCGGCTGATTCCAAGCGCAGCGAGGAGGCAGGCATGAAGGCGGTCGAAGAGATGGTCGCGGCCGACCTGCAGAAGGAGGAGTCTCGCAGCTAATCTTGTTTTGCGTCTCTGCGACGAAATCTCGCATTTTGTATCTTGACTTGTCACGGGGATTCATCCTGTTTCAGACGGGACTGTATGATCGCGTTTTCTGTCCCTCTTTTTCTTCTTGAAAAAAAAAAGGTACATGGGCTACATGTTGGGAAAGTTCATAGACTTTTGACTGGCGAGGTATGATATGGTTTGGTATGGTTTGGTATGGTTTGGTATGGCATGGGATGCGCGGCACATGTCACCTGTTTATCTGTCTGTCTGTCTGTGAATCCAAGATACCTCTAGATAGATGTCCGTTCTGGATTGAGGACTTGTTTATCAGATAGAGTAATAATTCAATGCAATCGAATTGCTGTAAGATAGACATTGACCTGTGGTCTTAGATAGTCCTATTAATTGCAATGATTGAACTGGTAATATACTACGTAATCTAGGTTTTGTTTTGTCTTCAAGTCATAAATTCATCCTATTTACCAATCTTCGTACAGTACATACATATATCGTATTTCATTCTTGATTTTACTCCGTAATTACAGACCCAACGCCTTGAGGAGCTCCTCCGCAACGCCCGTCGCACTAGCCGGGTTCTGACCCGTAATCAAGGGTCCTCCTAGGGAATTGGTCTTGGAGACGACGACCTTCGCGCCCCACGGCTGGTCGGCCTTGACGTAGTTGCCGCCGCTGACGCGGTTGAGCTCGGTCTCGAGCGCGAACGGCATCGGATCCATCATGCCCACCTGGTTCTCCTCGTCGTTCGAGAAGCCCGTCACCTGGGCGCCCTTGAGCAGGGGCTCGCCCGACGGTGTTGTCGCGTTGACGAAGACCACGGGGCCGTGGCACACGGCCGAGACGGGTTTGCGGGCTGAGGCGAAGGTCTGGATGAGTGCGAGGGAGGTCGGGTCGGTGACGAGGTCGAACATTGCTGGAAGAGAAGAGAGAAGGGTGTCAACCAACTATCCTCAATCATTATGCTGGTTGGTTGGACTTACGTCCATGTCCACCGACGTAGAAAATGGCATCAAACTCGCCCGCGCGAGGCACAATGTCGGCTAGTCGGTGGGTGTTCTTCCACAGCGCCTGCTGGGTGTTCAGGAAGTTGACAGCGATCTCGTCATTCTCGAACGGCTTGATCGAGCCCGGGTCGAGGGGCGCCTCGCCGCCCTTGGGGGAGGCGATGGTCAGGTCGACCTTGTTGTGGAGAACATGCCAGGGGTGGGCGAATTCGGGCTGACTCGTCAGCAATTCGGTTTAGAGAGAGAAAGAGAGAGAGGTGATCAAGAGAATGATTGATGCAGACAGATGCTACGTACCAGGTACCAACCGGTCGGTTGGCCGGTCTTGGGGATCGTATTCTGAGAAGTGAGGACAACCAGGACCTTGGGAGCCATTGTTCAGACAGACGATAGAGAGGGAATCAAGCTGTCTAGAATTGCTAGTAACTCCAAAGTTAAGAAACTCGATCAGTTGTAAGAAAGAAATCCGCTGTCCTAGGACCGTCTATAGCAAAAGGCAAGAAAGAGGGGCAAGCCGAGGGGCAGCTGCGAAGTATTTAATATCGTCATGATTGAGAAGCCACCCTCTGGGCTGCCTCCACAGGTGGATACGGGAAGTAGCAAATCTTTCCTGCCGAATGGAATGGCCTGTAGCTAGCTACTAATCAATTGCAGTTATTTCTAAGCATGGATGGACACTGTGGAACGGATACGGACGAGGGGTACCGCATGATGATATCATCGCAGCGGTGCACACACCTGCTGCTTAGTAATCGTCTAGCTGAGCGTCCTTATATAGATCACCCTTTTTAAAAAAATCTTATGTGTTAAAAAGGTCAACTCAAGAGGAAAGCTCTTAAAAAAAAAGTAGTAGGACTGGAATAAAATCCAGTCTTTGACAGGCTATGAAGAGATTCTATATCCTACAGAACGTAATTCAGAAAACAAAAAAAATCCAAGATACAAAATACCTAGGTACCTAATGCATGTCATTTTACAATTTCACTAAGAGGAAAAAGGAAAAGTCTACCTAGGTAGAAGATGGATGATCGTCGATCTAGGATCCTAAACCTAAATTCATTAACCAAGATTGCAACAACTTCCAGATGCTAGAAAAGAACAGAAGAACAAGACAAATAGAAACTTCACGAGGCGATCCTCCATCATCCACTTTTCCACCTTATTGATCCTGTACGGAGTACAGCGTAATTTTCAGTAGAAGTCTGCCTTGCCTGCAGATCACTTTCCCAGAACGGGACTAGTCTCCGCTGGCACGGACATCCGTTGATCCACCGAGGTCTCTATTATTAATATAAATCTCGCTCTGTATAGTTCATGTCTTGACGCTCGGAATGGGCCGGAAGTTGGCGGTATCATCTATGGAACTGGACTGTGGACCTTGTGGTGTATTCTGTGAAGTACGTATAGCTAGCTAGCTAGCTTGTGTTCCTGGATAGAAAATCTATATAGCCTAGCCAGTGTTGAAGCCGTACATATTATGCATTCTGATGTTATATTGATGAGAGAAGTACCTGGTCAAACGACTTTTCATCACGTGGACTAGACTGACTGAAAGATAACGATTTCGATTTCAAATTTGCAATTCCACGAAAGACAAGTCAATTCCATTTTTATTCTAAAATGAGGACCTGAGAATTACAGAATACGGTTCGTTTTTCTGGTCTGGGTGCCATTAATACCTAGTACAGTGTATTATAAAATCGTATAAAACCTGCAGCCTGTTGCTGGTCTAACCATCTCTTCTCTTTATCTACCTCTATTTCACACCTACCTAGCTCACTTTATTCTCAATATGAGCTAGCTGTCTACTCTATTACCCTTATATATACCCTTTGCTCAAACCCCGCTTTTTCAGTCGCAACCTGCAGCTAAGCATGCTTCAGATCATCACTAGTAGTGCATTTGTTATATTCTCATATATCTGCTTAATATATGCTTATTTGGATCCAGAAATATTATTTATTAGTAAGACAAGCCTTAAACCTAAGATACAATGTTCGGAAACAAGCTACAGATAGTAGAGAACCACGCAGACTCGTGAGCTTGTCAACCTTTGTTTTGAGGAACCACGTGATAATGGGAGATTCTTAGAAAAGGTGATTATTACGCTGGAAGAAGGCTGATCGCCTGTGCTGCCACTTGGTTGGGGGATTGTCTTCCTTGAGGACATCGGTAGGTCAACGAAGCTATGAACAACGATATTAACAGCTCTTATTGCTATATTATTCTTGAATGGTCGCGAGAATGCGCACACAAGAATAAGATAATCCTCTGTGAGAGTGCGGAAATACCCAGTTCAGAGTCCAAAGCCAATATCGGGGCGTTAACAGTTTTTGCCCCATTCTTTCAACATCCTCAGCCTTTTATAAACAAAATAAGGGGATAACATGGCCTCAAAAACTAAGATTCTTTTGATCTAGGTTTATATAAGGCCAATTCCGGCTTGCTTGGTAGCTGCGCCTTTGCAATGCCCCCCTAATTACCCGAGCTGTCAGTCTTGCTACAGTAATTGCTGTCGTGAGGCTCTATGGTGTTGACTATCTAGGCGCCTCACAATGCTAGTTGCTACTCGTCCAGTCGAGCTGGAAGCCGTCAAGGCAATTAGGAGAACTACAACCTCGAGGGGAGGAAGGAAAATAACGCCAGACTGAGAGGATCAGCACTTTTCCTGTAATATCTCTTTCGCAACCTCGATCAAAATGACTGGTTATGCATAATTCTCTTTTCTTCGTTGCATGACTATGCTGTAGAGAACGTAGTTAGGGAGCAGTCGAGTGGCTAAACTTGATGATATATTATCTAATAATCTGTATAAACATCTGTACAAAAGTCCTTTACTTATTCCTTTTTTCCAGATTCAGTGTCTTCGGAACAATCTCACCATATTTGTTTTCCATGTCAACGCCAGTTCTCCTCGATCAAGCTGATCTCTAGCCATTACAACACAGGCTCCTGGCGAAAACGCTCAGTTCAAAAGAAAGGTCATCGCTGGCCCTGTCGTCTTTGCCTATACAAAAAGCAGTCTCACAGCCAACACGCATTTTGATCCCATCCTTAACAGTAAGTATTTGATGAAACCAAGCTGGAAATTCCAGCCTAATATGATTAATGATCAACCTTGGGGTAATGTGACAGCCTTTTAATTCAGAAATATCAACTCAACAGCTATCATTTATTTTTGAGGATAATCTTCTTATTCAGTCCAGGACAGGAATAGCAGAACAAAACTCTAATAAAACATCTCTAATAGTATAGTATCCCTCCTCTAAACCTGCCCAACTTTGCTAATACTAATCTACAACCTTGCCCTCTGAGCTTTGCCCACCTTGCATAACACTCTGGACAGGGTAGGGTGGTCAGCCCTTACACCCTACTTCTGGTTTGGCACGTACCACTCCAGGTACTGTGGGCATTATTATTGGAATCCCATCTTTTCTGGAACTAGATCAGTGGTTTAAGTTGACTGCACTTGGGCAAGTAAGCTTACAGTATGAATCTGCAGCAATAATATGGACTTTATATAGTATGTGGTCGGAGAATTGCGGCCGAGGTAATACTAGAAGGTGAGTCTATGACCGAAATGATATAGTAATGGCAAATTCAAACAAGGCTCTGACCTCGAAGAAGCTAATTAGCTACCTTCTTTGAGGCTCTGTATAAGGACGCTGGTTAAGTATGTACCGTATGTACGTACATGTGAAGGGAATCCATGAGCGATTCACATCCACAAAATGTAGACACTGCTCGTAATGACGTTCGATTTCAAGGCCGTGTTTCTGAGAACAAACGAGCAGAATTGCCATATACTCAATGATCATCGCTTGCTTTCAAGCTTACTATCTACGCGCGGAGATGCTAACGAGCCTCATATCGGCTGACAGCACACCGTATGTACACGAGAGGTAATAATAGGCTGATAGCCGAATAACCTATTTTTAGATTGGGACAGTTTCGCCGGGGATCAACCTGAAAGAAGTGTCCAAGAGAAGAAGGTTCAGGGCCTGGCACACGGTACACCGTTTAGTTTAGGATCGACGTTTTTTTTTTAAAGGCAAAATATTTGGATGCAGAACAAACCAAAAAGATAAATTTGAGCCATTTTTATGAGTAATGCATTCTTCACCGGTGAAGAGACTGCCGATTCACTGCCGTGTGAGGCTGTTTGACAAGTCAAGGATTGATTTCCCTCACCTTGTGTGAGAGAGGGGCGGGCGATGCGGCTGAAAGTGTTGGTCATCGCATATCGTACAGTAAGCGCCCACCATATGCAACGAACGTGTTGGGGGCTGTTTTAGGGAGTAACACCGCCATCGATGATTGAGCGCCTAATTTTAATAATGCCTGCAACTTTGACTAGCGAGGCTGTGCCCAAGGCAGCTGGCCGTGGTTGCAGATACATGCTTTGTTTGATCGCCGTGCCCCGTGCCGTGTCGCCTTGTTTGCCTGAGCCAGTAGTACATTAGTGCCCAGCTTTCGTTTAAATTCGAGTCAGTTCCTTCGTTTCATATTTCTCAAAGGTAATATCCCTCTCCTTCCTGCAGTTGTTACTTGCGAAAGTACGGAGTAGATTTCAACCACAGCGGGAGCTATATTGTTCTGAACCCTTCAAGATGCAATTGGTTACCGGGGTCCTTCGCGTCTTTCAGGCAAGTAGCTTTTCTCTTTCCTTTTAGAACTGGAAAACAGGAGCATACGCTAATTCTTGCACAGTTCCTCTTCGCGATCGTCGTCCTTGGTGTTTCTGTGACTCTCGCCAAGCACCAAGTCTACAACTCCGTGCCGGCAGCAACAGGCTACAGTGCCTTTACCGGTGGTCTGGGCATTCTGGCGGCACTGGTTGGCTTTGTAGCGCTGTTTGCCAGCTCTCTGGATGGTATTGTGACCTGGGTTCTTGATGGCTTGGCAAGCCTTGCATTTCTCGCTGGCGGCCTTGTATGTACACCTTGATCTCGACCAATACATATATGACAAGCTGCTAACTCGCTTCTCTCTCTCTTAGGCCTATGCGATCCTCCTTCGTGGGACTGACTGCTCCGACCCCACTACGACGTACAATAACGACCTGCTCGACGGAGGCTGTATCTCTACGAAACAGGGTGAGGTCTGCGGATATGATAGCCTAGGAGAATTGAACAGCAGGTGCACCTCCGCCAAGGCGGATACAGCCTTTATGTTCATTGACTTTGTTGTCTGCATCGCTGTTGTTGCATGCTCCTTTTTTGCGTCACGCAGCAACAGTAGCTTCAGGGGTGGTGTTGTGTAACCATGAATCTTCTTTGGGATTGACGATAAATAATAATTACACAACGGGGTATGTGCTGTCTATTATCATTTTATAGGTATTTGCTTTCTTATAGAACTGAGATTGTTTCGAGTTTAGGGAGACAGAACCTATCCTGTTCCCTGAAGTCTTCCTTGGAAGTTAATGACGGTCACGATGTGAATAGGAACAGTGGGGCGATTCTACGACAGATTGATTCATCTTAACACGACACGAGTCGCTTTCGACCTAAGTTGGTTAATGGTACTAGATGTATGTATGTATGGACATATGAAACCTGGGCAGCGGAATGGATAAAAACCCATCTTTTTGTAATACTAGAGCGGTGACCAAGTTATTAATAGGCCCTACTGGATGCAATCAAGACAATCAATATGTAAACAGCCCATACCCAGTTCCATTGGCAGGTTGTAGTATACAGGATGGAGGACACCTGATCGGGTTAAGTATCCAACCGAGGTATTGCCTATCCAGGTAGGTAGGTAAATACTCGGAAACTTTGGTGCGAAACTCTAATCCGTATAGACACCAAGACCTGCCATGAAAGAGCGAACTTCGAACCTGCTCCTATCACTCATCACCACAGACTCGCGTGCGCCATCTACCTAGGCACATAACAATAATAATCTACAGTACATTCCATTCAACATGACCACAACTACCACCACCATCACGCCCGGCCGAATCCTCCTCGCTCTCGTCGCCATCCTCACCGCCGCGGGCGGCTTCTTGGCCGACATGAACGAGACACACATCTACAACCCGCGCTGGCCGCCACACGCAAAATTCCACAATGGACAGACCATGTCGATGGGTCTGTTGCTGGGGCTTAGCAGTCTTTACTACCTGTTTGGTCGATCATCATCATCACGAGAACCGCGGGCACTGGCGCAAGCGCTGGCGCAAGAATTGTCCTCGTTGTGGACTGCCGCCTGGCTGGGTAGCTTGTACTGGGTGACGCAGCTGAGTGCGGCGCTGTATCCCGGGTCCTTGCCTGTTGATCCAGAGTTCGGACAGGGCTTTCCGCAGGCGTATATCTGTGTGGTGCTGTTGAGTATGGTGGTTGTTGGCACGGGGTTGGAGCATAGGAGGTTGAAGAGGATGATGGAAGTGAAAAATGAGTAGAGTACATACATGTAGTAGGTGGGATGCGAAGAAGGCTGTAGATAGCAGGATGGTTCGTGTTACGTCTCTTGTTTCTCTCTCTATGGAAAATGAGCTTAAGGTTTTACAGACAAAGAATTGCTCTAGCGAAAGCACAGACAGACAGAGATTATGCATTAACTATGAATGATAATTGTCCAACCAGGCATGCTGCCTCCTCCCCTTCTAGCCTTGGGTATAAAGCTCAGAAAGAAACCCTCCGGCGATGAGATGATTATTTACAGGAAAATGACATTATAACGTCTTAACGTGCGCTGAAATCTGAGCCACAAGAGATGTCATCAAGATCGTCATGAATAAATATATAAACAAAATCAACAACCGAAAGCATAGATATGACCACCCTGAAGACGAAGATCAAGACAGAAATATCGGGTATCCCGAGAGAATTACGTAGGTAGGTAGGTAGGTGGGTGGGTAGGTGGGTTTCATGCTGGTTGAAACAGTGTCAAATCATGCAAGGACGCACTGGTATGAGTACGGCTAGTGCACTGCTTTGAACCGTCTGGTCGCTTCAGCAGCGACCAAGGCGCTGAGCGCTCCGATAAACAAACAAACGGCGATCGCGTTTGGACCGTCCGAGTTCGCACTGATCCACCCACTATCTCGCGAGGCCTCCGGCTTGTCGCCGTCACCGGGCTTCGGGGTCGCAGGCTCGAGGATGCTGAAGACAACCCAGCTGATAAAGGTTCCGACAAACTGCGGGAGCGTGGTGTACACGTTCAGCACCCCCAGATAAATCCCGGCCAGCTCGCCGGTGGATGACCCATCGGAGAGGGACTCGTCGTCGCTGTCATCGTCGGCATTTCGATGGTTCAGACGCAGCACATCCCTCTCCACATCTGCGTTTCGATCGATGGTGTCGAGCGGTTGGTACCCATGCGTACGGAAACTGGTCGACGTGATCATCGCTGCGGTCGGTCGTGGATTGGTCGGTGGCTCCAAAGCGAGTTTGTTGATCTCGACCCCCATGAATGCAAACGGCGCCCAACCCGAGATAGCCCACGGGATGGCGCAGATGGAGACCAGGAACGTGGCAAATCGCACGGATCGGGCCAGCGGCGCAAAGATCATAGTGGCAGCAAACATGAGATGCGAGATAAACCACGCCGTCTGCAAGTCGGGGCGGACGGTCTTGATCTTGCGCAGCAGTGCTGCGATGCCAGGCGGAGGCCGAGGTGTGAAATTCGGTTTCTTATTATCTGGAGAACGCACGCAGAAAGGGAGAAGAACTGAACTGATGAACGTAATAGACGAGAAGATGACAAGAGACAGACTGCCCAGACGGCCCACATCACCAAGCGTATCGGTAGATTGAGTCGCAGCTTCGGGACTCTCATATCGGAAGTAGGTCTCGCCTACCCACGTCGTGCTGTAGAAGAGGAACGGGAACCAGCCTGTCGAGTTCGGTCAGCAAGATTGCGCCCACCATTCAGAGGTTCATTTTGTAAATCGCACCAATCCAAGACCAGAATTGCACCCAACAGATGGCCTGGATACGAGGCGGCAGATTCACGGTCGTTTTGAACAACTGCGACAGGACTTGGATCGCACCCGCTTTGCCATCCGAGTCTCTGTGCTGTCGTCAGCAAATGTCGGAGCTAAGAATTCCATCCTAGGCATGACTGACCTGGCAGAGATCAATACTCTTTCCTTAACAGAATACGAAGTGATCAAAACGGCCACGATCAACATCAGCGCCGCAACTACGGTCATTTGTTTGAATTGGGTGTCGCCAAATCTCGTTCCGAAAACTGTGACCATATCAATGGAACCGATGGCATAACCGATGAGCTGGCCGATTGCAGACATCCTACTAGCTTCATGCTTTCAGCAACCCTAGTCAGAAAAACACATCCGAGGCAACCTACCCCATGCGGATCCTGCTTGCTGCTGAGGAATCGGCAGCGTGTCGACGATGAGACTGCGACAGCAGGCTTGAACTGTAGAGAGCCGATCAGTATCTAGTCGAGCGCTGAATGAGAATAAGACGTACCTGCATTGATGGCAAAATCGACTGACGTAAATACTCAAAACAGCCACTGCGATAGTAGCACTCTTTTTCTATTATGAAGCAGAAGATTGTCAATATCAAGGAAACTCCGGGGCGACAACACCACGTTGCAGAATGCGCATCCCACCTACCTTCTCCGCATCGTGTACAAACATTCCGACCACCTCAGAGGTCCAACCCAGCAGGAGCAGACAGGCCGCAACAACAAAAGAGCCACCGACCATGAACGGCCGTCGTCTTCCCCATTTTGACCGTGAGCGATCAGCGATGACGCCAATGATAGGTTGCATGATGAGGCCGGAGAGCGGACCAGCGATCCAGACCAGGGATGTTCGCGACTTCGTCAAACCGAGCTGGAGAAGGTAGGGAGTGCAATCTGCTCGTCCGCGAAATTTCCAGTCAGATCAGATAATACCCTCATAGTAGAAGAGAAATCGACATACAAGTCATCTCAATGCCCCATGTGAACCTTTGAGCGTGCGTGTTCATCAGCCATGCTCTCCACGATGTTTACCTCGAAAAAAGGACATACTGCAGCCCAATCAGACTGAACGTCAGCAATGCCATGCGTGTCGATTCCGTCCGGCCCTTGATGGCCGGCGTGCCTGTCCATGATGCAGCGCGCATAGTGACGGCGTTGAATTGCGCATATAGAGGCCGGCCCACCGTTCAATTTCCTCCCTCCACTGCTGTCTCGTTTCCAGGCTTCAACCCCGAGCCTCAGGTGAGCAGCTCACAGCTTGTCAGCTGCTTGCTCGCGATATAGTCCGGTAACTCGTAGAGTTTTGCGATCCCCGTCTCAGCACCGAGCAGATCCGTGGACCGCAGCCTCCTGCCATCAATAAGCTATCTTATCCAAGCTTCGATCTTCGGGTCCGGGCCAGTGCGATATAGTCGGGTTGGTGGCAGTCATGCAGACTCTCAACTGAGCCGACCGTAACAGCAGTCTCCGCGGCGGCGTCTGGGGGAGGGAGAGCAATAGGATGCAGAGAGAGAAAGTGTGCGACAATCGACCAAGTCTGCAATTGAAATCTAATTAGCCCAAGACGGATCCAGGGCACGCGTCATGGAACGCTGTGGACGCCGGGCCTGGGCGGGCCTGCGTGGCTGAGGCCGGGCGGTGCGCGCGCTGCTGTCTGCGGCATAGCGTGGAGGCACTCGCCACTCACGTCCTCAGGCATGCACGTCTCAGGGGTCGCGGACCCGCTGCCAAGCGGATACATCGTTCCTGATCCGAAGATAAATAACACCGGTTAATTAAAAAGACACCATGGACTAGATCTAAACAGTATTATAATATTACTTTCCTCTACAGCAAAGGATAGATCAAATATAGGCCAAATCATCACGTCATTAATTTCTTCAAGTGCGGTCACCTGCAGAGAATAGCAAGACCCTCCAGGCTTTTAGTTCTACCGTAATCCAGGATATATTTTGAACACATATTTTCAACGTGACCTTGGAAAAAAAATAAAATAGAAATATCATTCGTCCGTGATCTTCCTGGTCCATGCTTATGAGGCTCCGCTTGGGAGTTTGAAAGCCGATATCAGGATGCCCAACAATCACTGCCCAGGTATTGCAACCGAAGAAGAGCTTTCCGTCTGAGAAGACATGCACTTGCGCCTAGAACGATCGCCAATCCCGTACCCTTAGACCCGGTATTGAGTTCCAGCATTACATCGTTTGAAGAATCGTGCTCGCGACAGTAATCTACAGCCTATTCGGAACTGACGTCACGGGCCACTGGTAGCCCGCGGCATCACTAAATTTATAGCCAAAGGACGACGTGAAGTCATCCAGAACCGCAGGCCCTCGGGAGCCTAAAGAAACGACACAGTATTAGTGGGGATTTCTCTTCCATGCAGCGGGAGAGCCAAATGGGGGTGGGGGTGGGGGGTCCTCACCGTAAGGGTACTCCATCGGGATGATCTCCTTGTTGTCATCCAGGTAGTGCAGGAGTGGCGTGAAGATCCTCCAGCTGGCATCCAGCTCGTCGTCACGGACGAAGTTGGAGTGGTCACCCTTCAAGGCGTCCAGAATCAACGACTCGTATGCTTCGGGGATCTTGAGGTCGGAGAAGCGACGGCGGTAGGTCAGATCGAGTTCCGTGACCACCGTCTGCATCGAAAGGCCGGGAAGCTTGGAGTTCATCTTGATATAGACAGACTCGTTGGGCTGCACCCGAATGACCAGCTCATTTCGAGGAATGTCCTTGAAAATGCCCGACGTGACATCCTTGAACTGGATGCGAATCTCCGTCTTCTGCTCGTTAAGGGCTGGATGCAGTTAGTTTCACGGCCAGGGCAGGCTGAAACAGCTCTGAATCCTTACCCTTCCCGGCCTTCAGAATCCAGGGAACACCATCCCATCGCTCGTTCTTGATGTATGCCACCATGGCGCAGAAGGTTGCACAGCGAGAGTCCTTGGGGACAGTGTCGTCCTCTTTGTAGGCAGGCTTGCTGCCATCGAGCGACCGTCCATATTGGCCGATGATGACATTCTTGGGCTCAATGGCGTCCATCGCTCTCAAAACGCGCACCTAGAAAGAAGAGAAAGGATCAGCAGCTGGCTCATTGGAAATGCCAGTATAGGCTCTGCGTACCTTTTCATCACGGATATCCTCCGCAGAAAACGAAATCGGCCGCTCCATGGCAAGTAGCGTCAACACCTGCAGCAGGTCTAGATAACAGGATTAGCCGTCTCTCCAATAGTGATCAACTGCCCTTGGTTTGACATACGGTTCTGCATAACATCTCGAATGATGCCGAACTCATCAAAGTAACCACCCCGCCCTTCCGTGCCGAATGGCTCTTTGAATGTGATCTAATGACGGTCAGTCACAGAAGTGGCCAAAACGTGATTCCAGGCTTCGGCATACCTGAACATTGTCGATGTGATGGCGGTTCCAGGTAGCACCGAAGAATTCGTTTCCGAACCGCAGGATGAGGATGTTCTTGACCATCTCCTTTCCCAGGTAGTGGTCAATCCGGAAGATTTCCTCCTCCTTCCAGTTAGGCTCCAAAGCCTTCTGCAGCTCCCGGGAGCTCTGGAGGTCTTTGCCAAACGGTTTCTCGACCTACAGACCAAGTAGCCCTGTCAGCATCCGTGTCGCTCACATGCGTTGCTTCCGCGCAGGAGGCTATCCAACGTACAATGATTCGCGCAATTCCATTCTTGGGATAGCAGTTCCTCTTCAGTTGCTCCGATACCGTAATGAAGACACTAGGTGGCAGGGCCATGTAGAACACTCGGTTCTGCTCATGCTGGCCTCGCTCGATCTCCTCGAGGTGCCTATTGAGGTTCTTGAAGGACTCATCCTGATCATATTGACCCGAAACGTAGGTGCAGAGCTTGCAAAAGCTCTCGAGTTGCTCCTCGATCTCTTTTGTCGGCACCTTGATGTAAGATTTCACTCGTCGCAAATACTCTGCATGGTCCATTTTCGTGCGGGCATAGCCGACGATCTTGATGTCTTTGGGAAGGAATTTGTTGCGATACTGTCGGAGCTTGTTAACAACGAACCGTTTCCACCAATATTCGTCATTCACATACCAAGCCAAAGAGAGCTGGGAACTGAAGCATCATTAGCATCGGAGCCGCTGGCAGAAGCAGGAGCAGAGGGAATCACGAACAGTCTTCTTCTTGGCAAGATCGCCAGAGGCGCCAAGCACCACGATGACAGTGTCATCTTTGAGCTCGACCGTGCTGGTTGAGAAGTCAATATTAGCTTTCCGAGCGTTCAGTCAAGAGTTGAGCTGAGCTGAACGCATATCGATAACGATGCAACAAAAAAGAGAAATAGGGCAGATTTCTTAAGGAGAGAAGCATAAAAGAAGCTCAGCTCGTAGGGAGAAGCGTTGGCGACAGCAGTCAGGTCTGATATCGTCGGTCCTCAAAGGATGGAGTCTGCCCCGCGATGGGAACGAGGGGTGATGTAAGCGGTACAAAGCAGTCAAACAGTTGACTCACCCAGCATTTGCGTGCTGCTCGGCCTCGGTGATTGAGCTGGCCATCTTGGAATTGGGTCAGTGTAGCCGCAAAGCAGGACGCACTGAGAAGAAGAGGACAGTAGAGATGGAAGCGAAAGTGTGAGGTGTTAGGAGGACGGAGAAAAAGCTGGGTTTATCCAGCAGTTCCGGCGGAGAAGGTACGGTTTTAACGGGACGGGCTGCCCGGTGTAGCTTGCAGGTGGGTGAGGCACGATGGTGGGGCAGAGCTTCGTAGCAAGTCAGCGTCACACAGATCGCAGACAGTCAGACAGGGCTCGATGTACTCCGTAGTCACAGCAGTTACTAGCTGATCCTGCATGTTACCGCCCCGACTTGAAGGAAGGGAAGGGCGGCCCTTTGATGGGGTGGGAAGGTGGGATAGTCGGCAGCAGACAAGCCAGCGACGGTCGTAGGATTGGCCTCGTGGCTGCCTTGTTACTCCTTCCGCAGGCTATTTTTTTCACTGTACCTCCCAGGTGTGCTGGCAAGAACTGGATTTGCCTTGCCACTGTCATCAAAGTCCCCATATCGGCCCAGAGCCCGGTACGACGGCTTTTGCTAAACGTCACTGATGGGGATGTGGATCTGGGATAGAACACGGCTGATCCATGATACCATGCTTACTCAAGCAAACACCTCAGCCTGCAGCACACTGAAGCCAACAATGGATAATTTTAAAGCCGGTACCATCTATTAAATTCCAGAGGCCGATGAGGGCTACTTTTTACTGCCACATATCCTGAAAACATAGCTCTGAGTAAAATTAAGAAAATCGCGAAATTGATTCCTTGATGGAGCCCGATAGTCAGTTACTAAGCCAAGTGGGCAGAGCCCCGCAGACAACGACCAGATATGAACTGCCGCAGAGCTGCACGCGCATTGATTAGTGGGATTGGCAGGCATGCCAACAAAATTTTTCATTGAGATATCAGATGGCTATTTATGAATCTGGGATATTTTTACAAACACCCTAGACGTTCTGTAATCAACAGATGCCAACAATGCCCTCATCGTGTTCGGATAAATTGGCTCACCGGTGAATTCTCCATCGCGGAACAAATTTACCCGCCTGTTTTAGCAGACAGAGTAATTTTCCGCGTCTACAGCTTCTGGAACGACGGTCAGAAGCACCATCGGCCTTAACTTTTTCGGATGCCCTGATCGGCAACTGAACCTGCACGTCACCAAATGTTGCGGGAGAAAGCTCCCACCGTGGAAGGCTGGCTACAGAGATGCAGTGAAAATGGCGTCCCTGGCGATCAGTGACGCCTGTTTGGTTCCTCAGCGGAAAATCGGTGCTGCTCAGTAATCATGAATGGATGGATTTGTCAGAAGCCGTTCGAGAAGCTGTAACACCGACAGCTCGGGTTGGGGTTCCGGAGTACGGAGCACGGTGTTCCGAAAGTCGGGAAGAAAAGGCGGAGACAAAGGCGGCAGAGAGGGCTTCATGATTCATCCTCCAAGATGCACTAGTCCCTTTGCGGAAAAGACCGTTCCAGTCCGCGCTGCTGCCAAAAGGGAATAGTGGTCACGGGGGTCTCGGTTAGCCCTGGCGGGAAGCGCCTCGCTAAGCACCCATTTCGGGCTAGGGCGAAGCCGCACCAAACACACCGATGCAAATTGAAGATTGTGCGTCGACTCACCTTCCACCGAAGCGAAGACGACAACCAACCTCGACAACCGCAACGACCGACATCTGACTTTCGCGGGTCAGCGTTGCCTTTCTCTCGACTTGTTTGCTTTGCCCGCTGTTGCTCAGAGAGAAATCCGTCACCATGCCTTCGGAACACGGTCACAGACGTGAGTGGAATGCCCCCGATGACAGCCGTGCTGGTTTATATGCGCGCTGGTCCAGACTGGCCAGACATCGCAGGATGCGGCTAAAGAATGAATTGTATTGACATTGTGAGCTAACTCGTTGTTGTAGTCTACGTCAAGTAAGCATTTCCTCGATCCGTTGTCGTTTGCGATGTGCATGTGGAAGTTTGGGGGACGATATAAATCCGCTTGAAGACCAGGAGGAAACAGACATGCATCCATTCGGAGGACAGAAGATTGACTCGAATTTCTTTGAAATAGGGGCCGCCACCTGAGCTACCAGCGCGGAAAGCGCAACACAAACCCCAACACAAGTCTGATCAAGATTGAGGGTGTGGATGACCCCAAGGCCGCCAAGTGAGTGGAAGCACGCCGCGTGAAGACCTATGCTGGTTTGGACGTGTTGCTAAGATGGTTACTCTGTTCAGCTTCTACTTGGGCAAGAAGGTCGCTTTCGTCTACCGGGCAAAGAGAGAGGTTCGGGGCACCAAGATCCGGGTGATCTGGGGCAAGATTACTCGGACGCACGGTACGTGGAGTCCTGTCACAAGATTGGCGTCGCGATGGCGAAATCAGATCATGTCGAACCTGATGGAGGGTTGGCTCTGACTTGTTGATGGGAATACAGGCAACTCCGGCGTCGTCCGAGCACAATTCCGACACAACCTGCCGCCCAAGTCCTTCGGTGCTACCGTGCGCGTGATGCTGTACCCTTCCTCGATTTAAATTGAAAGCCGACCTAGCGGGGCTCTTTCTCTATGACGTGCAGCGGGGATGGGGTCAGTGAGACGGACCCTTTTTCAAATATAAAAAAAAAAAGGTTGACGTCGGGTGCAAGAGGGACGGAGTTAGCGGATGTGACAATAGGGCTTAGGGGATAACGGATTCCCTATCTATTAACGATAAAAAAAGAGATCATTCTGCCACATGAGGGTTTACATTAATCTGCTCTTTGGGTTTGATTCCACCCGGGCGAGCATGATGTGTTTTGTCTAGCAGCATCGCTTTTCTCCCAAAGTGTATCTGACGGTCGTATGCACCGAAATCATACAAGTTCAAGAGACGAAATAATTCTTTTAAGAGATGAAATAACTCAATTTCCATCCACCTGCCTCAAGGATAGTATTCGACAATAGCCCTTCCTACTACCGGAACCAATACGACAGCGCAACAATTGTCCGAATCGATCATCCTGCAGCCTTACTTTAGACAGGAGTGTATCTTCTTTCTCTTCCTCTTCTTCTTCTTTTTGATCATTAAGCTTCTGAGGAGTATATAAAGGCCTGATTGTTTTCACTGATTGTAGACGTAATTTCTGCTAAACAGTATCACATCACAGACACGACGAGACCATCAAAATATGCAAGTGATTAATGTGGTATGCCATCGACCTCATCGTTCCCGAGATGATGCAGCGGACAAATACACGTACTGTACAGCAGGCGATAAAAGATGATAATTACCTAAACTTTTACATTCCAATGTTCCTCCATCCAAACAACCTACCACCAAAACTCCTTAGCATAGATACCTAGGTACACATCCACGGCCTTCCTTGCTCCTTGAAGCTAGCTATACCTTTTTCGTAAATTACCGCCCTATAATAAATAGCGTGTGATATAAAACTACCCACATACCTAGGTATGCATCATGTGGTTCGAGACTTTATCATCATCCTGGTTCGTTGCAGCAGGCTTCAAGAAGAACAGGTAGAGATAGTCATGACTATTTTACCGACAGTATCTTGATTGATTTGTATTAAAGATCTCTGTTGCCTTATTAAATTAAAGCTGCTCATGGACAAAAGCAGGTCTGCAATAGCGATTTCGACTAATAACTTTGACTCTCAACCGTAACTTGGGAAGCATGTACTACAGCAGCGGTAAATACGAGGCATTTGCACGTCCTCACAAACCTGGGGGCGTGGATAATAAGACGGCATAGGTCGTCTTGCCTAGAATTACCCACATGCCAGGAGAGAACATTACCATTCCAGGAGAGTGTGGACTGTCCAACTTTTGGCTGTTATGCTGGCGGACCATGTTTGCGTTCCAGGAATGGCACAATTATTATGCCTTAGACTATGAACTGAGACGTTTATGATACCTGTTCCCATGCTGAGGCAAGTCTGACAGCGAATTCACTGCCCAACATCTGATCATTCAGTAGGTGTATGTGTGTACATACCTTCATCCACGCGTACATCACGTTGTCTAAGCTGAGTCGAGTCCATTACGATATTGAGCTTAGCGTGCTGTGTGGAGTGTTTTAGTAATTTAGGTATTATTATTATTGAATCCAAATACTCCGTACTGTTTGCCTCGCTCCACTTATACCCACAGACATGGTGCAAAGATAAGCTTAGCTTAAGCCTTATGGTGTCGTGTCTCATGACAGTATCAGCACTATAACTGAATCGAGTCTAGACTTTGACCTTTTCCTATCTAGCATACTACCTACCTACGTAGGTAGTAGTCATTCCTGATGCTACCCTGCCTGCACAGCAGCAGCAGTAGTAGATACCCGATCCCTAGGCTGCGGCTGCCTCACCATACAGGATCTCTTTTTCACCACCCAGCCAAAACGCTCGTAGATGGAAATCGCCTGCGGACTCGAGTCGATGTAGCACTCGACTCGTTCCTCGTCGGCGCGTTGCAAGCCCCAGTTGATCAGCAGCGAAGCAGCGCCTTTGTCCTGGTAGTCTTGGACTGTTCCCAGTAGTTCGAGCCCTGAAGGGTCAATGTCAGTTGAAAAAAAAAAGTTCTGAATTTAGTTTGCCTCACAGTAATGTGGCCTCGAGCCCATGATATCTGCATGGTTCTCAGCCATGGCTTTAAAGAATGCCTTTGCGACGGGGATGTTGAAATCCTCGCAGAACGGCGGCCAGCGTTCCTCTTCCGACAGCTTGCCTTGAACTTGTCGTCCCTCCTACTGGGGATGAACCCACTTGGCAAACGCGACAATTTTGTTCTTATTGCTATTCACATCCACATCTTCCACCACGAGCACCGTGACGGCAGGATCCCGTTCGATGGCAATGGCGAACCAGTCCGCCCACCACCTGCGCGCGTTGGGCGTGTCTCCAAAGTTTTGCGTCCAGAATGGAGCTGTGAATGCTCGATGGAATACGGCTGCCAGGTCATGGATATCTGCCGAGGTTGCTTCCCGTAACCGTAAAGATGGATGTTGTGGCATTGGAGTGGACTTAATTTCGTCCGTTTGAAAGAATGTATTTTTTCCTTTCCAAAATGAGGAATATGTTGAGAAGAGCTGTATTGGCTGTTTGTCTGGCTTGCAGTATGACAAGCGGGGTTGCGAAGGCGGGTGTTTCACACATGTAACTATATCATTGATGAACGTATTGAGTACCTTATTTCTCTATATGTTTTACTGGTAATATACAGTAAGTTTTTGACATGGCTGATTGCAGTTGTCATTTGTATCCCCGGCAGTTTGGCGCATCTGCCGGTGTTCTGTCTAGTTGACCCTGTGAGATTGCATTATCATTAGGGTTACTATCAGCATGAATGAGGGTTGCAACATTGATAGAAAGGAATTTTTTTTCTCTCTCTCTCTCTTTTCTTTCTTTCCTTCTTCTTTTTGTTTACTTTTTTTTTAAAAAAAATTACCTTTCGATTGATAATTTAGATATGAAAATTAAATTAAATATCAGCGAGTATTTTATCCTTATTTCCTTTTTTTTAACCTCTGCTTCTGAACAGAGTATATTTAACGCACTGTACACTGCATACCTGCCAGCACATGTGCCAGTGGTTGGTTCAAAATCTCCTTTGTCAATATTTTCATATCGATTCTCGAAAATTCTCATCGCGGTATCGAGGAGGTCCACTGTCTTAGACATACGGTGGATGGTGCCCGCCACCAGTTCACCCAGCGTCTGGCAGAGTCTGGCAGAATGATTTAGCGTCAGCACCAGTCTCTGAAAGCTGAGATCCACTGGCGCCGGAGCAAAGGTGGCAGGTGTGGGGATGGACACAGGCAGATCGGCTGGTGCGACTGGGCCAACGAGAAGCGCAGGGATGCAGCTGGCCATCAGCCATCATCGTCATGAGCGATATATTCCAACCGTCATGGCAGGGAATCGACAGTGCTTGATTCGTGTGCCATCCACCATGCCAGCGGGCTAGCAGGCCTGGGGCATTGCGTCGTATCCGGGCCTCCCGGACGCAGATACACGTGACTGCGATGGACGATCGTGCTGGAGGGAGGCTGTACGTGCGAGAAGTCAAACCCCTCCAGAGCGAGTCTGCTGCGCGACATGATTAGCGATGACGCTGGCGTCGACTTTGGGGCTGGGCGATGCTCGCGCGGTAAAAAAAGCAACAGTGCTGCGGCCCCCACCAATGAAGGCCGACCCGCTGGGGAGATTCAAGCTTGTCGAGATAGCGGTTGGCTTGCCACGCACGCTGTCTCCGAGCATTGCGTGTCCTGCCCGACTGTGCAGGCGGCTGCTTGCGGCGCCCAGCAGATGAAAAGGTGCCCATGTCCGCGTCCGTCGTTGCTGTTCCCTGTGCTGTGCTTGTGCCTGTGCCGGATCCGACCCTGACCTGGTCCTTCCCTCGTCCACGGTTCTCCCGCCGCCCTCGTTAATCGCTTGCGACCTGCAATGCATCCAGCGATGGTCTGCTCGGACGCCGGACTGCGAGCTAGTGCAGACTGACCGACTGACTGACGCTCGTTCTGCTGTCGATCATCGACTCAGCCCACGTCATTGCTCGCACCAGCCATCTCCGACCGTGCTGAGACACTCAGCCACGCCTTCTCTCGTTCTGCCTCCCCTCGCCACATAACGAAAAGGAAAAGAAGAACAAACAATCTATCTATCTCAGAAAAAAAAGACAATTCATCATCCTCTCGTTCAATCGTCGCTATCATCGTTATCGCCGCCCCAGCCGTCACCGGGCGCTCCGCTCATACTAGCATTCTTAACATTCCACCGCTCCACTCTCAGATACCTAGAGCGGCTCCACGCTCGTTTTCGATAGCAACAGACCCTCCAGGTGCCTAGCTCGCGCTCCACAATTGGCCAGGGCAGCACACGGACGCTGAGATCGGCTCGCAACCGACACGCTTCTTTCTGGGTCGTTATCGCGGCGCCAAGAAATAAGCATTCGATCAGCCTCGAGGTATACCGGAGTATTAATTCAAAATGGCTGGGTCCCACGATCTCCCTTCACCAACTTCGCCCCGGCGCAGTCGCGGATTCAGCCTGGGCGGCAAGTCGGACAGGTCGCACGGCTCCGGGCGCAAGTCCTCTTTAACGGAGACGCCCGAGGAGAAAGCCAAAAGAACCCTGCATACCAAAGCTGATCCTACTCTCGCCATGAACGAAGCTCAGCCAGGTGCGCCCGCTCCCTGACCACAAGCCGATGGTTCTTTGCTGACAGGAATGCTTGCTACAGCCGCCGTCGCATTGGAGAAGTCCAATCTGGTCTCCTTGCGGTCGATGCAACACCGGGATCAGTACGGCAATATCATAAGTTTGTCTCCCTGACCCGTTTCTGCCAGCAACTTTCACCTGCTGACTCGTATCCTCCTGACTAGCGGACCCTGATATTTCCAATCCCACCCGCCCTCGATATGAACGTCCTCTCGAGACAATCCGGTCGTTCGAGGCTGCCATTGAGGGGAGCTACAATAATCGACGCATGTCGTATGCAGGAACAGGTAAATTCCGTGATTCGTGGCGTACCGCAATCCTTTTCCGCTGACAGTTCGTTAGAGTCGAACGGGGGGTATAGCCGACCGGGCAGCTACTACGGTATGGCTTCTATTGGAAAATATTCATTTCGAGTCGAAAAACTGACATGGTGCTGTGTTATAGGAGGGAACGCGAATCACAACAGATACAGTGACCAAGGGAATTACCCCTACGGTCGGGGAAGCTATTCGCGGCCGGATAGTTATGTCGATAATAACTATCAAGGTTCCCAGCAATACAGTCCTCACTACCCATACAACCAGTACAGAGGACAGCGGCCGCGACAGAACGGCCGGATGAATTCCGAGTATGGGTACGGCGGGAACGCAGCGAATTTCTATCCGCAGCAGTCGTACCAGCGTTCCAACGACAACATGACGGCAGGATCCGGGTCTAACAACACGGATCAATGGGGCAACTCGACCGATCCCAGCTCGGTTAACAGCTCCATGGATCGGCTGCAACAGCAGTTGCAGAACGGCCAGAAACAAGAGTCCCCGCAAGAGACGTATGGGTTCAGCGGGTTCGGTGACAGTCCGCAACTCGATACGTCCTTCCAGGAGCACGCGGCGCCGAAGCCGCCTCCTCACGGAGGTCAAAACACGTATACGAACGGTGCCAATGCCTATAGCCAACCACCGCCTCCGCCATCAAAGAATGATACGCCGGAATCGGCTAACAATAAAGGCACTCTGAAGAAAAACGGATCAGAGAAACGGCAGAGCTGGTTCAAGAAGCGGTTCAGCCGGAGCTGAACTGCTTTCATGCCATCATGCTATGATGCTAACCGGGTTTGTCACGCTGGCGTTTCGGGAGGATGGATTATTTCGTATCATGCACATTAATTTTTTTGTTACCTTGCTGGATTTTCGGTCTGTAATGCTTGTCATGTGTATACTGCGGGATATTGCGATATTTGTTTATGTACCACTTGTTTTACGCCATAGACGAGGTCACGACATCACCTTCTCCAACTCTTTCAGACTGCTGATTGACTGCTGACTGACTGACTGACTGACTGGACGGGCTTGGTTGGTTGATTTCTTGATTTAATGGTTGATAGGGATAGGAACAGGGAATATGCCATGGGAGTTTTAGTCGATGTTAGCTGATTACATACCATTTGAGTATTCATTCATTCTAGTGTTTTATTCCGAGTGTGCCTGGATTCGAAATCTGATTTCGTCAGTGATATATGCAATATATATCACATTGCACAGCGTATGTACAGGGTCCATACATAAATGCGCACACGCGTACCTACAGTAATTTAAACTACACACTCCCTGCCAGATGTACAGTACAGTGCATGCAGATGGATGCATGCATATGCAGTATGCAAGATGCGAGATGCTGTGCTATGCTAAGCTATGCGATGCCGTGCCACGGTACGCTACGCTATATCATGCAGTGTACCTACCTAACCTACCCAACACAGCTCCAGTGCATGTATCTACAGTACAGTACTTTACCTAAAAGAGAACATGACTGACTGACTGACTGACTTCCATATTGATTACATGTATTGAGATTAATGTTATTAATATTGTATGGTTCATGTTAGATTATCAGATTTGTATTGTATGGGGTTGCGTTGGTTTGGATTCCGATAGTTATTTAGAGGACGGGATAGGATATATATATATAGCATCCCTAACACAACTACCTAACTATCTATCTTACTTTCTAGAAGCCTGCCCCATGAGTGAAGCCTGCTAGCTAGCTAACTAGGCATTTATTTCCCAAGAATCTTATGCTTCAACCTATCAGCCAATCCCTCATGATGACGAGAGTGCGAAGACGTCGCCGTCGACGTCGACGAGTCCCGTCTTTCGGCCTTCTCCTTGCCCTTGCCCTTTTTGTGGTGCTCCGGGTCTAGGTGCACGTTACCCTGGCCGCCGCGCTGGAAGAAACAAAATTAGCTCGTATACGCACATGCATACTTGCAAGGATGGATAACGTACACCAGTATGATAATCCCCATCAGAAGGACGGATCGAGATCTCGGGCACGACTTCGGTGTCGTGCGCTTTTCCTGGTGTGCTGGGTCGGACGTTGGGTGAGCCGATGTTTCCTGCTCCGCCGCGCTGGGATTCATTTATCAGTTAATATATATCATTCATATTGTGTTGGGTGGTATACATACCCCCGCAGAATATGCCCCGTCACCTTGGTCACCGACTGGTCCCTTGCGGACGATTTCGCCGTCTACGTATCTGGTATTGACCGTCAGAACTCCAACTCACTTCTTGTGTTTTTGTTTTATTCTTCCTCTTCTTGTTGTTTTTGTCACCCAAGTCCTTTGGATCGGAGATGCTGTATGTGTATACATACTTGGTTGGATCAGCGCCAATGTTCCCTTGTCCTGCATCGCAAAAGAACAGTCAGTATGAACATGTCATTAAATGGAAAAGGGATGACTCACCTCCCCGTCCATGAGAGACAATCGGCTCATTTTGTGGACTCATCTCGCACACAGTATGGCAGGAAGTTTAGTTCCGTCTGTTTCGCTCTCGCTTGTGCGCGATCCTAATGATTATTTATTTATATATCTGGTCAATTGGCTTTCCAAGAACCCAGTTCATGTACACAAGAGGAGTAGGATAGGAGGATGAGTGGGAAAAGAAAAAAAAAGCAGTCAACAGGTCAGAGACTCAGAATTTTTATCACATACGCCCACGCTGCAATGAAAATCCTGCCTGACAATCCTCACACGTGGTCATTGTGAATGAGGCTGAGGCGAGACAGAACGTACATGTACGTACCTAAGTTAGAAGAACGTGGGGGTTCAATTCAATCGTATTATATTAGATAAGGACTGGACAGTAGTTATAGTTATAGTCGAAAGAGACTTAAATCAAATCTCTCCAAGACAGAAAAATCAGAGCTGTACGGATCAATCGGCAATAGCAGATGAGAGGGATAATAAGAATGTAGTTCTTTATATTTTTTTTATACGAGGTCAGCCTTGCAAGACGGGCGCAAGCAATTGAGCAGGTGATGGTGATAGTGATTCGTTGCGCCCCGATCCAGGACTCGACATTGCCCGGCAAAAAAAAAAAACTCGTGAATACACAGTCACTAGCACAAGGCTAGGCGCTCTCTGCAGGCAATGACAAGGCTGTCTGTCGCGAACAATTCCGATGACGTGAGGATTGGTGGGGGTGGGTGGACGATAGCTGGGATGATAAGATAAGGCGCTTGGCCCGCGATGACCATGACTAAAACGTCATCAGAGACAGCATTCCCAGTCTTGGTAATATTGCGCAGTTGATTGAATATAAACCCTTTGTCCAGGCTCTTTTGTACAAAGAATAACGACTTATTAGCAGGTAGATAGGACAATGCATGCTCCATCCGGACAGGTAGAAAGGATGAGCAGAGTGGATTGCCAACTATTAATCTACAAAGTCCAACAATAGAGACCCTCTCCCATACCACTACATACAAACTCGTCGACAGCCATCCTGTTTCATCACACGCATCCTCTGTCTTAATCCCACGCCCAGAACCGCCATCTGTGCTGGGTTCCAAGTTTACTTCTGCTTCTTCTGTTCCTCGACCGGACCACCAGTCGTCGGCAGACCCATGAAGATCTTGAAAGCGTCGTAACTGTAGGTCATCCATGTCAGCATTCCGCTTACAGACACACCCAGTAAAAGGGCTGGGATCATACATCATCCACTGCAGACCGGTCTGTACACAGCCGAGTTAGCGAAAATGAAATATCTACACACCGTTCGACTCGACTCACCAGAGTTCCGATCATGACAATTCGAACAACCAGGCCATTCCACAGGCCCATAAAGCCAATGTCCTTGTAGATCCGACTAATAACAGCTCCAAACGCCTCGCCCGGTTGCCGGTTCGCATTCAGCTTGCTGACCATTACATCGGCCGGGTGCGACACGATCGCGCACAGGATACCGGCTAGGTAACCACCGGTGAAGGCGACGGCAGTCTGCGCTGTTTTATTGTAATCCGACTTCTTTCCAGGCAGATAGTTGTAGATCATCTCCACGATTGTCTCGAACGACGCGAACTTCATCATCGTGTACGGGATCTGCCGACCCCAAAGTGGATACAGACCCTTGAACAGTCTACAGAATCAACAAACTGCCCGAACCCTTTCAGGACGAACCACTTACCCGCCAACCCCCTCCTTTGACGTGACTTGAGAAATACCATCAAACGTCCCCTTGGCAAATGGAGGGAGGGTCGTTTGCATCCGCACCTTGACGGCCTCGAAGGGACAGAGCGCGATATCCGCGAAAAGCTCGGCCGACGCGCTGGCCGTCAGGTACAGAGACGTCTTCCACTTCTGCGCCTTCTCCGGCCCTACAAGATCACTGTAGAATTTCTTGAAGAATTCATACCCACCATACTTGAAGGCACCTTGGGCCTGGACTGCGTGAGTATGCAGCGATGTGTTCGTGTGTCAGAGTATACTCACAGAGTAGCCAAAGAAAGTCGGGCCCCAACCGGTGAAGACCCCACGCAGGCCCTCTGCGCGGTAGATCTTGGCCCAGCCTTCGAAATTGCCCTTGTAGAGGTTGGGATCGACCTGGCGTCGACATTTGACCAGGTCCAGCGGCGTTACCGCCGTGTGGGTTAAGCCCTGGCAGGGTGTAAAACATTGGTACCATGTTCCTTAAGAAAAAAGAAACACGGAAAAAGGGAATAGGAGGAAAGAGAAAAAAAATCGAAGAGGGAAGAGCTGTTATTCGGGAATTGTCTTCAGGACCAGAAAGAAACCGATCAGACTCTACTTACACAGGCCAGCAGGCCTCCAAAAGTGCACGAAGCATAGTATTTGGGCGAGTAGAGCTCAATCTGACCCTTTTTGGCCTGCTTTCCAGCGGACTTGACATCGTCAACCGCACTCCAGGCCGGGAACGGCTCTCGCCTGATGGTTGTCGGTGCCGTAGGCTGCGATTTTGGCCGCGTAAGGGGATGCTGAGACGCGAAAACGCTGGTCAGAGCGCTCGGAGAAGGGAACATGATGACCATCTTGGGCTTGTCACCCTGTTAGTCTAACTCCCATTGATCGGTTTGTGGATGGTGTTCTGTACTGTACAGCTCGATGCCCTCGATAAGTTATCAAGACTGGGACGGTCTCTTATCGGCAGCTGTGGAGACGTCACGGCGCCGTCCGTCTAGTGTTCGAACTATGCGAGATCGAATTTAGGGCAAGTAGCAGGAGAAGGTTCAATCACGGATCAGGACGTAAAAGTCCACCAGCGGGAATGTAAAGAGCAGTCCACCTCGCAGAGAAAATAGGATGGAATCTTGGGTTGGAATGATGAAAGTCGCTGGCGAGCTGGAGCGGAGATGTGACGGAGTGACGTCGAAAGGCGTCGGACAGTCGGGCCCGCCTAGCGCCCGGATCGCTTCCGGCGCAAAACGACCAGTGAGCGCTAAGCAGCGGTCTCGACCGCAGTCTGGCTTCACTTTTGTCTGGCTGCAAAGACGCCACAAGAGTGTGCCTCGCCCTTGCAAGTCAGATATACCGCATTTGTTTCATATTCCTAATTGGCAAGGGGCTCCAGAAACCGCCTCTACTTGAATGTGACGATTGTTGTAACTCAATTTTTACTGCGACCTCAAAACCGCTGTCAATTGCCCCACCCTTTTGTTTGTCGCTGAGAGCTTGGTCCATCTCTTGAAGCAGTAGTCCACGCTTTGGAATGACCAGTTACTCGTCAGTCGGCGAGACTCTCGCGCGAGAGCATCTTACCGAAAGGGCTGTTGCCGCTTCGCAACAGGTACAGCCCTCTTGGGCAGACAAGTACCGCGGGGTAAGCGACGTCCATATCTCCGCTCAATTTTTGCGATAAAACCAGCTTTTCACGAGCAATTTTTGTCATATTATCCGTTTCTATAGACTAATGCTCTCTACTTAGGCTACAGTGGAAGATCTCGACCCTCCTCCAGCCCTGTCTGTGTCTCCCAATGACTCCATCCTCTCCGCGCAGCTCGCTGCCTATGAACGAGACTACACCCACCTAACCGTCATATCTTCTAAGACGCGTGCATTAATCGGGTATCTCAACATCCCGCGGCTCAAGGAGCTTCTCCGGGAGGGCAAGGTCAAGGAATCCGACCCTGTCAGGGCCGCCATGCAGCGCTTCAACCGGAAACCGGGCAACATCTATCACGTCATCACCATGGCCACGCCCTTGGAGGAGCTGGAGCGATTCTTCAAGGGAGAGATTGGTCCCAGGGAAGGGTATGCGGCAAGGCGAGAAAAGCAAGAGTTTGCCATCGTGACTGATGCGGCACGGAAGTTCGTTCTGGGCGTCGTGACGCAACAAGATCTCGAAGAATTTGTCAAGAGGAGACCTGCCTAGCTGGGCGAATTGGTTTTGATGGCGTAGCAGAGGATGAAGAATATGTATGAGATGCTGGGATGCCCTTCTGGACTAGATGTCTGATGAAATGTATCGTTATGCAGGTAGGAAGAAAGCCATTACTTGTTCGAATTTCCGGAGATGACACATAGATAGATATAGATAGATGAATAATATTGGAAAAGCGAGGGAGAGAGAGATTATAGCCTCAACTGAATATCCTAGTCGAGGATGCTACCAAAATACTCGCCTATATATATACCTAGGTATACGATATACTTCCCAAAAAGGGAACGACCACAACAACCGTCACGAGAAAAAAAAAATAAAGAATAAAAAAAACCCTCTGATAAGGGGTGCCCTCCCACCCGGAGCACCTCCACGACTTGTTAGGTGAAATGGGTCCTTTGAGAACCAGCGGGAGAACTCGAGCTGCTTCTTTCGTCCAGACTGCTGACTGGACAGACTGGATTGACCAGACTGTTTGTGGCAAGTCGGTAGCTGGTGCAGATCTAACCGCTGCACCATCGCAGCCCATGTTTGTTGACAGGTAGGGGGATAAAGGGAATGGTATATGGAATAGTACATGGCCCTGTGACGAAATAAGGAGCCTGCAGGGTCGCCAACTCCCACCCAACTGGCCATATCTGCACAGAGAATGAAAAGAGAACGTAGAACAGAATCACTGTGTAATCGAATCCAAATCAATGCAATGCAATGACAATAAGAGTATTACAGTGCAGTACATTATACATCACAGTATCATAGTACAGGACAGTACAATACAATACAACAGTTGTAGTGGCATCGACCTGCAAATACAATGAACAATGAAAGTTCCTCAGCATCATTTTTCAAACCAAACAAAACAGCATAAACAATCGTCACTAATCACTGAGTCTTTTTCTCCTTCCGCCTCTGCTCCTCTTCTTGGTCTTCTCGCCATGCCACGACGATGTACGCGATCAGAACGACGTTGGCCGTGAGGGCGGCCCCAGCGCCAGCGAAGGTGGAGTTTCCTGTATCGTATAAAAAAAATAAAAACAGTGAGTCTCAAAAGCTAGGAGCTGTAGCATAGTAAATAAAAGGGAGAAAGCTGATGAATATATTTATGTATGGCATGGACAGAGGCACCAGTTTTTGACTGTTATTGAGATCATTCCTTCTCTCTCTCCTTTTCCCCCTTTCTCTAACAATTGACCGATTTCTCAAATGAAGGACAAAGGGAAAAAAAAAATAATAACTCAACAAACTCACCCTTAAAGACAGTATCAATCGTCAGGAAATACATCCCGATCGGGGCCACGATCATCGCCACCGTAAAGCCGAGAAGTTTGAGGATGACTCCCCTATTGATATCACATTCGAATGTTACTCAATGATGTTACTTGAAGTGATTTCCTTTTTTTTTTCTCCTCCCCCTGTCTTATGGTCTCCCTGAACTGGAGACTGGGAGTAGAGATTGAAATGGTTTGACTTACGTGGACACGGCAGGAGTCACATCAGAGTCCTTGGTAGCAGTCTTTGCAGCGCCAGCGGCCAACGACGTTTCTTTCTCAGTGGATGATGATGAAGACGATATCTGCTGGCTCTGATGGGGCCTGCGGCTTGCCATGATGATGTTTGTTTGTTTGCGACGGGAGTTAAAAAAAAAAGGGAAGGTTCGAAATGGGTTAGACAATCAATCAAAAGGGTTATGATTTTCTCAATGACGATGGAGAAAGAACAACGCTGATGCTATAACAGTCGATCAATAATGGAAGCTCTCTTGTGAAGCTCTATGCAGATGCCCAGTGGGAAACTGGAATGCTGGAGCTCCGCCCGAGCTTGCGGTCTGAGCTTGGTCCTCGCATCCTGGCTTGTGATTGGTCAATGGGATGCGTGTACATACTGTCCAAGCAACAAAGGCGGCAAACTGCCATTAATTCTCTAACAGGCAACTCCCGTATGGGGACTTGGCTTGTTTTATTTATTTCATTACTATTATATCGTATTTCAATCTTTAGCAAAGTTCATCTTTCTTGTAGCACGCTTGCTGAAAAGTAGTAGCATACAGGGTACATAAAAGGGCGTTTGGAGATAAGATAGTTCAATATAGAGCGAAACAGCTAAGTTGAGTTGAATGGAAGAGAGTGACAGCTATCGATGGGTTTGTCCGCTAGAAGATTATCTGAGTCCGATAACAATGTTGATAAACATAAAAGGTGGTTGATAATTCAAGGACATAAGAGAGACGGTGTGTCAGAAGGCAGTGAAATGGACAGACTACTTTGATCGATGAAGGGTATGTGAAAATGGCAATCAAGAGGCAGAAAAATAACTGGTGTCTGAAGACAGATCAAAGAAAGAGAAAAAAAATTCACAACCAACTGAGGGGGAATTGGTACAGAAAGCGAGAAAGGACCAGCAATATCCGAAAGGATAACAAACAGCAAAGAAGATTTGGACAAAAGTCGAGGACGAGTGTTGCTATCCCGTTTCATCTGCCAACTCGTTACGAGTCACTAAGCCACAAGCTAACGGGTCCAAATCTCTATTGCCTTCCTCATCGGGCGGCCTCCATGTTTCCAGTCAGCTCGGCGACACGAGCCTTGATGCGAGCGACACGCGATTCGATTGCTAAGATGATTTGTCAGTCTGGGTCCATGTTCACCATGTTGGAATGGCAAGTGCTATCACTTACTCTCTTCTCCACTGGTGTCACCATCGTCCGTCCTTTCCGCCTGGCTGGTTCGGCTGGGCGCCTCATCGAAAGCAGCAGCTCGTTCCGCAGCGGTCTTACGAATTTGCGCCCAGCGGTCATGCGGCGACATGGAGCTTAGCTCCGTTTTGGCAGGGGGGTTAGTCGGCGTCTCGATATCACGGCCCGCCGGCTGTTCCGTGATCTTGCTCGAGACGGGGGAGACCGGCGAGACAGGCGAATCGGCCGGGACAAAAGCAGGCTGGTCCGCCAGAGGACCTTGGTCGAAGGAAGAGAACTCACGATCGGCCATGGCTTTCTCGTTGGTGTCGATTCTAGAAAGAGCATCATACTCTGCATCACGTCGAGTCCGTGGTGGTCCGCTGTACGCCGGCGAGCCAGGTGCTTGCTGAGCAGGGTGTTCAGGCTCAGAGGCCGATGGCTCCACGTTCTGGGATAGAGCCGCTGAGGCTGGTTTCGACTCTTCGACGGTAGAAGCCGGCGTCTCTGGCGCGGGCTTCTTCCTGATGCCAGACAGACGATGCGCGATGGGGGCCTTAGGCGGAGGCAGAGTGTCTTGAGACTTGACCTTGCTCTCAAGAGCAGCACGTGCAGCAGCAACCGCAGATGGATCTGCTCCAGTCGGCTTCAAGGGGATATCGCTCTTCTTCTTGATGGTGCTGAACATGCTCTTGATACTAGTATTAACAGGCTTATTCTTCAGCTTCTTGCTGTCCTCGGAGTCAACCGACTTCTTGGGTTCAATTTCTGGGGTCTCTGCACGTTCCGAAGCGTTGTTTTGCGGTGCTGCGGGTTCAGCACTTGCGACAGGTGCGTCAGCAGCACCATCATTAGCAGGCTTTGGAGAATCCTTTGGAGGAACTGGCGGTGTTGCTGCCTGTGTCTCTGTCTGCGGTGGCGTTGAGGGAGCGGGCGTCTGGTTGGGTGGACGGAGCCTCGGAAACAGAGGTCATGGATCGCAGCTGGCCGTTCGTCGGTAGATTCAGTGTCTCGACCGGGGCGCCAGTGCCAGCACGACTGTCGCTGAGATAGGCCGATCGAACCGCGTCCTTGTCGTAATTGCTTGCCCATTTCATGGCCTGAGATGCCTCACTGAGGATGTTCGGCTGCATCGTCATCACCGAGTTGGTCTTGGAATCTGGATCTTCAGTCCGGGATTGACGTTCGCTGGCAGCCTCCTTTTGCCGTTGCTCCTCCTGCTCTCGATGCTTCTTCTGCAGCGCCGCTGCAGCGGCCTGGATCCGTGCATGCTGGTCGGGACCAATGCTGGTCTTGCTGCCTTGGCCAGCTGAATTTTTCGGTTTATACGTTTCCTGAGGAACCGACTTCTTTCCGGACGACTTTCGGCGAGTAAGTCTCCGGCGCGTCGAGAATCCAAAGAACCTCTTCTTCTCAGCAATATAAGCGCCCGGGTCAGGCTCCGGAGCAGCGCCCTTCACCTGCTCCTCGAGAATCAGCCATTTCGCGCCTGCGATGGTTGTCTCGAGTAACGTGCACCGTCCAAAGACCGCTTTACGAGAGGCGGGTTCCTCCGCTGACAAACTGGTAATCCAAACCCACCAGAACGAATCATCCAGGTCGAGCGTGGTTATGCTGGCAAGCTCACCCGGGTCAAGATTCGATTCTGTGTCAAGGGTTCGCTTATGCGACTGCGAGCTCTGGCCTCGAACCGACGCGATCGGAGGCAAGACCTTATCGGGAGGAAGCAAGAGGGGAGCCGGACTCTTGATGGGGTTTTCGTCAGTGAAGCCCGTGGACAGGAAGTCGGCCCAGGAAGGAGTGGTCGGACGGCCCAGGTCAGGAGAGCGAGAAAGAGGAGTGGATCTCAGCTCCAAAAGGCCGTTCGTCTTGGAACCTTCCAAGTCATCGTCATGATCGGAGTCGATGGAGGCGCCGAATCCCACATCCTCGAAACGAGACCATGACGCATCCCGCAGGCTAGTCGATGTTTTCGACGAGGAAACCGATGACTGGTTGGTGCTGGAGATGGCTTTGAGCACCCGCTGGCATTCGTCCGTCAGCGCATCGGCAGGGTCATCGTAGTTGGCGAATTCCTGTAGATGACGATCGCTGTCTCTGTATTCGAAGTTCTTTGCACGACGCAGCAAGGCAAAGGGCGTAGGAGAGACAGTGTCCACGATCATCACGACCTTGGTCGTCGACACTTGGAGAAGGGTCGGGGTTTGGGGCGGGTATTCGGTGGCTTGGACAAGCGACTGCAGGGCGATGGGGAGCGCAGAAATCCCGTTGATGCCGCGAATCGAGTCTGGAGACGAAGAGCGCAGGTATGCAAAGAAAAGATGGCTTGTCGCGTCCGCGGCACTGAAGCAACAGTCAGCGCGCCTCGTCAGCTGCTGAGGGCGGTAAGAATAGATAAGACACTCACGTGGTCCAGTTCTTGTAGGCCGCTTCAAAACCATTGCCCGTGTCCGTATGTTCGAATGCCCACCATCCTGCATATCTCGAAAGCTTTCTTCCGCCAAGCCCATTGGATTTGCCATGGGCGGCTATGGCTGCAAGAAGGTCAAAGAAATCGAAGATGATCTTGGTTCGCGCATCAGACTCGACGCTAATGGGAATAAATGTGGTAAAAGCATCGCGGGCAAAGTTCGAGTCTTCATTCCATTAGCGTCATGATCCGAGCATCAATGTATGCGCAGGACGAGACGGTACCTTGTTCCCCAACTTTGAACAGTTCGTAGGCCTCCCAGGTGACCACTCCTCCAGGGAGTCTGCTCCAGCACCATTTCATAACGCTACATAGAACCTAACCATCGCAACCGGGTCAGTCCATTAGTCGCATTGGGAGAGGTCTTCATAGGTCCCACCATTGGCTCCGACAAGCGCAGCTCCTGTGACAGAGCCTCTCCGCGAAGCGGGGATCCTTTTTGTTCCGCATTGAAGAAGTTACGAATGAACGTTCGCGCCGCACTGGGATCCGAGCTGGGACGAAAAGGAAGGAGGAGGAAGGGTATATCAAGACCTAGATTTCCAGCGTCACCCGTCAGCCGTGATCTTACCATAGAAGGAAAAAAAAAAGGAGACGGGGACAAACCTCGTGACTTCAACTCCTGTGTACATCCTCTGAGCAACTCCTGCACCTCCTCCGGAGACACCTCCGTGCGCAAGTAGGGGTCGGTCCATTGGGGTTTCGGAGGAGCCGTGTCTTCAGGGGCATTCTGCTTGGCCTGCTTCTTGGCGGCATTGGAGTCTTTGCTCCGGAAAACTCGAGACAAGAACGACATTCTGGGGTAAGGCAACTAATACAGCAAAAAGCTTGCAGCTATTTTGTCGATACGAACAGAGAACAAGGCCGTGGCAGGGTTACGATGAGGAGAAGGGGCATTTGCAACGAATCGCGGCGGAGGGGTCGACGGCACGAACGCAACAGGTGAAGCAACTACAGCTCCTTCACAACGATGTCGTCTTCAGGGACTGAAAAGAGAGCGTGTGAATGAGAGTCAACATGCGACTGCGACAACAGTGGGAAAGAAAGGCCTGTGTGGAGATGAATAGCTGGACTGTAGAACAGAGGGGCATCAAAGAATCATCCAAATCACAAAACGAAGGACGCCACCCAGAAGGGTGCACAACCTGGAGAAAAGAAAATAAGAAAGAAGAAAAGAAAAAAAAGATCCTTTTCGAGGACAGAAGAATCGAAGGGACGACGAACGTAAGAGAGGTGTTTGGATAGCCAAGGCACTCGGTGCTTTTTTTCTCCTTAAGCTTTTCTGTCGGGACTTTGGGCTCAGGGGTTAAGGCGCGTTTTGACGCTGGGCCAGCGGTGCTTTTGCTTTGCCTACACAACCTAACTAGAGCTACTGTTGGTTAGTTGGTTGGGCCGGGGACGGTTCGAGCCACAGCGAACTGGCGAATCCGCCACGGCAGATCCCAGCGGCCAGGCCGACCCTGATAACGAGCGTGACTCGAGGCCGGGGTGCGACTTTGCTGCCGACTGCGATCGAGGGATCCTGCAAGCCCACGGACCAGTACCTAAACCTGGGGAGTTTGCACCCAGTTTGGACGTCGCTGACCAGGAAGGTCCGCGGCCGGCGCACGGCAATAGGTTGCTGCCGCGCGCTCCCAATGCAAGGAGGATGAAGCTTGCCGGTTTTTTTTTTCTGTAGAAGTACCGATGAGATGGATGCATCCAGCTGACTTATTGCCAGGTAATTTTCATCTGCGTGGGAACACGACTGCCAGCCAATAATAATGCAGGGCCAGAGACAGCCAGCAGAAGGAAAAGACGATCAGAGACCCCCAAGCAGAGCGCGTCGCGGCGCTTGACACGTTGATTGAGCTGTGGCCGTGCTGCCCAAAGCGGCTAGCCCAGGCCGGTGCTAGCGGCGGACCATCACGCGCGGCTTGAGCCCTCGTCACGACTCCTGGCCGCCCAGCTGCTTGCGGAGAGCTCTTCCACCGTGCCTCAGAAAATTCATTCATTGCTGGAGACCATCTCCCACGGCGCGTTCATAAAGGGACAGAGTACTCGGTATGGAATAGCCAACGCATGGACACCGACTGGGCAGTCTTCTCGAAGCAGGGCGGAAATTAAGAAGGGGGAACGGTGGGACAAGGTTTAGACGATCCGAACGCTGGGAACGCCTGCTCCGTGCTCCACCAGGGCTGCCAGATCGAGGGAGTACGGAGTCTGGAGTAGTTTGGACGGAGTACAAAGTCGATGCTGGACAAGGAGCTCTCCAACCTGACGGAGAGGAAGGTAAAACAATATTAATCCCGGAGAGTGCAAAGATCTTAACCAGAAAGAAGAATTCAGAAGGCCTTCAACCTCTTTGCTCCCTTGTCTTAGGATTACTCACAACAGCACCTAGGTATACCGTATAAGTCGGGGAATGCTTTATCCAGTTTAGCGGGACCCCGTGACCCAACTCCAGATGGAAAATGCCATCATCATTATTATTCTGAGTTAAAACTCTGTTCCAGGTAGACATACTGACCCTTTGGAAGCCTTCCTTTGCTACCATATCCCAGCGATCAATATCCTAGTGTATGGTATTTCTCGGAAAGAATCATAATCAAGAGTTGCTCATATTTGCTTATTGAAATGGCCTTGCCGCAGGCTTTTCAGACAGATAGGGGGAAGGAGGATTGGAAAAGAGTTCTATAGGAACTTCTCATCCATGCTCCAGTCCAGAGAGATAGACATGTGTGTGGACGTATGTACGTACAAAGACAATAGTAATAGACAAGAGAAAACAAAGAGACGTGGCTTTCTGGCTCTGTTGTTTTTTTTTTGTGTTTTTTTTTTTGAAACAAATGTATGTAACATATTTCCTCATTTCTCAGGAGGTGCTAGTCACGCTTTGCTTCATGCACATTGGACGACGCGGAAAGCAGCATCAACTGACGCCTTTTTTAAGTGTCCTTTCCCTGGACTTACGGCTATAGAGGTAGATGCGAAGTCTCCGTCAAGGCATCAATCAACGTCAGCCACACTGATGCAACAGTGAAGTCTGTGTTGACAACTTTGTCACGGCAGTATCATCAAATATGTCGCCTCTCAGCGCGATACTTCTATGTACAACGATACTTAAGGACCCTGAGGATGGGGTTAGAACTTAGTCGCTCTTGGGTCAACGGACAGGTCATATCGGTGTGGAGAGCACAGTACGGATCGCAGAGCCGCATAGACATATATGACATAGCGCCAGTACCTCGCATCTCGAGTCCCACAGGACTTGGCGGATTGGGATATCAGAATTAACTACTTCGTACTGGTACAGTGTGCACAATTCAGCTGCAAGGTCGAAGGACTTCGCCAGACGGGCCAGTACGGCTCGTGAGGCCATGCATTCCTCTTTTCCGGATAAGCTTCATGGTACCAACATTACTCATAACCATGATACCTTGTCTAACACTCTTTTCCCTGTAGATGCAGATGAGGCAACACAAACTAAACACTGGCACACTGGCATGCCTCTGCAGCATAATTAGCGGCTTTTCTGCCGTGTTTTCCTCTGCAGGATATAAATAGCAGCTAAATGTGCCTCTTTTGTCGCTTAGCCGCGAGCCCTTCCTGTTGCGGTTTAGCCGCTTTCGGCGGGCCTCTGGTGTTGCGCCGCGTGTTTCAGGACGCCGGCGCAGCCAATCAGGGCCCGGCACGCTCAGCCGCCCGGCCGACGGGCTCGGGCGAGTAGGAGGCCCGGCGGCGGTTAACGGGCAATAGGACGTGCAGGCCGTCGACACCCCAGGCTGCCCTCAGGCTGCCACAAAGGAAGCCTCTTCTAGGCCGGACGGCTAACCCCCCGAACATCCTCCACCTCCCACCGTTTCTTTCCTTTCTATCTTTAGAATCCTTCCTACCCTCGTTGCCTTACTGCCAGCCCGCCAGCGAAGTTTCGCTCGCCTTGCACCTGTTCCTCCGCGCATCCTGCTCCCGCACATATATCTGATCCTCGTCCTCGTCGCCGCAGTCCCGAAAGAGGATCCTTCTCCCGCGTCAGAGGGTTTCGGCACCTCGCTTGCTGCGGTGCCTTCCACCCGTCCGTCCCTCCGCCTTTCGTGGGCCGCCGGTGCCGTGAAGGACTGAGTCCGGGTCGTTTCTTTGTCGCGTTTTTGCGAACCCCTCCCTCTTGTCGCCCATCACCCGCGTCACACCCACCATTCCAGACATCAAGGGAAAGACAAGGAGAGAGATACACATCCCCGGAGAGGGATCTAATTTTCGTGGTGTCATCGCAACGGCTTCTTCGTTTGCTGTCGCAGTCTCCGGGTCCTTACTACCCATCATCCGATCTGGTTCTCCCGCGTCTCTCCCATCACGATGGGTCGACGCAAAATCGAGATAAAAGCGATCAAAGATGACCGCAATCGCTCAGTGTAGGTTCCCTTTGCCATCTGCCATGGCCTCACGGCCTTGGAGACACAGGAAGATATGGCTGACTCTGTTTCAAGGACCTTTCTGAAGCGGAAAGGCGGTCTTTTCAAGAAGGCTCATGAACTCTCCGTGCTCTGTTCCGTCGACGTGGCAGTGATCATCTTCGGCCATAACAAGAAACTCTACGAGTTTTCTTCAGGTGACATTCGTGAGACTCTGGGTAAATACCAATATGTGCGTTCCCCCACTCCTGTTCACTCCCCGTTGTTTGTGCGACTTGGGAAGGCCTGATCGGTATTGACAATGGATATTTCTACTGATTGCAGTGGGGGCCTCCTCATGAACACAAAGGCCCTGCCGATTTTGCGGGAAAAAGCACGGCGGATGATGACGATGACGACGATGCATCGGGCGCTGAGGACTCGGCTCCTTCTCAGTCCCAGTCCCAGTCCCAGTCCCAGCCTCAACCTCAACCTCAACCTCAACCCCAGCCTCAGCCCCAGCCCCAGGGGATGGTGCCGCCGCATCTCCAGAATCAACATCAACCAGCTTTCCAACATATCAACCACGCACCGTCGGCCTCACCACCCATCCACAATGGGGTTGGCTTCGATCCTCGTCATGGTACTCCTCAGTCCCAGGTGATGTCCCGTCCCTCGTCGCGGAATCACGTCCGTCGCGTGAGTTCGAACCTGGTTGGCCATCCGCATCCTCAACATGCCACCCCTCCTCCTCCTCCGGGACAGAACGGATTTGCCTACATGCCCAACCCGTCCATTTACAATCCCAACGCGAACCCGAATCTGAATCAGCAACCTCCACGTCCCGCCCAATATCCACCGTTTGGCCAACCTCCCCATCCCGGTCCGCAGCACCAGACGCCCCAGCCTCATCCTGCGCAGCCCATCCCGCAACATCATCAACCGCCTCCTCCCCATCACCTTCCCCAGCAAGCGCCTCACCATAATCTCCCGCAGCCGCCACACCAGCAGATGCCGCAAATCGCGCCGTCATATATGCAAGATCAGGGACGGCATTCGATGCCACCAGCATTCCCGCCGGAACAGCAGCAGCAACAGCAGCCGCAACAACCGCAGCAACCACCACAGCAGCAACAACAGCAACAGCAACAGCAAGTGCCGCCGCCGCTGCAACAACGTCCTATTGCCCTTCCCGATCCAACCGCTTCGCAGCAGATCCCCAATCAAATTAAGTCCGAAGGGAGCCAGTCTCCTAGGCCCCTGGCGCCTAAGACGCGCAGTATCTTTACGCCCATTGATGACCAAGGGTCGGTGTTAGCGCGTCACTTTGGAGTTGGGTCTTCTTCTTTGCGCGAGTCCCCTCAGCGCGAGACGCCCGCGAAGCAGGAGCAGCCACCACCAGCCAGCAGCGCCAGCCAGAGTGTTCCAATCCCGTCGACTGGGACATCAACGATGCCCCCGCAGCCGGCACGGTCGGCAACGGATCCCCAACCCGCGCAACCCACTTCTTCAATGCCTGAGATCCCGCCTCCGCCACGAGCCAATAGCGTCCAAGCCAATGCCAAACGACCCCGTCTCAAGGTCCAAATTCCGAGCGAGCAGTCGGACGCGGGGAGTGCGACGGCAGAGTCGTCCCCGCGCGACTCTGCAGGTCACAAAACAGCTACGCCTGCTAAAGTTGCGTCGGATGGTAACCACACTGGCGTTGTTCTCCCTCCCCCATCGCCGTCAGCAGGTGCCCTTTTAAGCGCAGGTGCGCAGGGCCCGCCCAATCCGTTTGCACGACCGCCTCCGCCTGCAACGAGTTCCCAAAATGGCACTGGTTACGGCAGCAGCAGCAACAATATGGACACGCCGATCTCGGCCCTCCCCAGTCGATTTGTGTCAGACGCGCTCCTCCCGTCTCCGTCTAGCTTCTTCCCCGAATGGGGGTTTGGGCGATCCGGACCAGACACCAATATGTTGCCCAGTCCGCTGACCTTCCCCACTCCCTCTGTACAGACCGGTCCTGGCTTCGGGAGGGAAGATGAGATGGACAAGAAGCGCAAGAGCCCTGAAGGTGGTGTTACATCGGAGGCGCCAGGGAAGAAATTGAAGACATGATTTGCTTCTGATTTTGGATTATCTTCGATTATATATATCCTCCTATCTTATGATGGTCTTGTGAGACGAGTCGGCGTTTGGGTGGATGATGGGTACCTCCGATTTTTTTTTCTTCGTTGGTTGGTTCTGTGCTGATGGCACAGAATTGCTATGATTTTGATTCCCATCATCGGTGCGCTATTCTATTGCTGTTATTCCAACACCCCTCTTATTATAACATACCACATTTGACTACCCTATTCGTTGCGTAGTTTACTAGTTTCCCACTTCGTTATACCCCATATTCGTTTGATGTTGACTCTAGTGAGGAGAAAAGAAACTTGTGATGTGATATTTCTTCTATTTAAGAGACTGGGAGCAATCCATAGCAAGTCGTGCCATTGAAGGATTCCCTTTTTATACCCATCTCCAGTCTTTTTTTTTTCTTTATTCCCCACTCCGTTTGCGCCTCTTCCTGATTGATCTCTTACCTATCTCGCTGGATGATCTATGCTATGGTATTTCCTTTTTTTTAAGCTTAATCCTTTTTCATCTTCCTCTTCTATCTCACTGCTCAACTACCATGACCAACAACGCCTTTGCGCTTCCTCGCGGACCTTTTTTTTTTTCGATGATAATGACACGCACGATCTGTTATATACGAATGGGCGGTGTTGATGGTGGTGGTGGTGGTGGTGGTAGTGGCAGTGGAACGGGGGGCGGCTCTATTTACCAAACAAATACCAACCACGACCATGAAGAAAGGATAGGGGAGGACTTTTTTTTTCTTTTACTAGTATTACTATTATTATTTTTTTTTCACTATTACTATTTTTTCAAATTAAATTAGGACGTAGGCCTCTTCTCTTGTTCCTTGCTAGCTAGCTGTATAGGCTTATTTTCTTCTTCGTCTTCCTCTTCTCTTTTTCTTTGTTTATTTCTTCCGAGCTTTAGCAAGAAGTAGTAAGAAATAAAAAGAAAAAAATTTACAAAAGTTGCATCCTACAATGTAGCTGTAACCCATTAATTAATAAGGCATTACGAATTTATGAAATTATCAATCAATCATTAATTATCTATTTCTGCTTTCTCCTTCTCTGTCTCTCTTTCAGCTATCTGTTTTATCTGGTCTGGTCTGGTCTGGTCTGGTCTCGTCTGGCGTAGTCTGATTGATATGGTCTGCTCATCTAATGAAATGCAATGCAAATAAATGCAATGCCATCATCCATCCGTCCAGAAGATCCCATCCATCCATCCACCCACCCATCTATCAATTCCCCACCATTCATTAAAAACGCCCTGTTAAGTTTTTAAGAAGTTCTTTTTTTTTGTAAGCAAGCAAGCAAGTAGTCCACATGAAAAGGAGATGAGATCCACTTCGTGGGGGTTAAACTTGAAAAGTAGGGGGCAAAAAAATACAAAGAAAAGAAATTAAAAAAAAAAGGTACATCATAAACACATACATATGTGCATGCAGGTCGTAAAATATCGCCGGCAAGCGTGAGAGAGGAAAAGAAAGGGGGAAAAAAACAAACTTTTCTCCCAAACCTCTATCCTCTATCCCCTGATGCAGAAATCGTGAAAGAGAGTCTTTCGGAAATGGTGTGAATGGGGTGTTGTCTTTTTTTGTAGTTCTTTTTGTCGAGTTGTTGCAATTGTTAAGAGAAGAGAATTAGATTAGACCTTCTCTGATGGCTGCTCAGCGGACGACTCCTTGCGAGCCTTCTTCTCGGCTATCATCTCCTGGCGAGCACGCTCCTGAGCCTCCAGACCGGTCTTGGCGACCTGGTGCGACCAGCTCAGCTCCTTACGCTTGATGAACAGGCTCATAAGGAGACCGAACCCGGCAACGGCACAGTAGAAAATCCAGGCGCGACTAAGAGCCTTCGTGAACGCTGCCGCTACCGCCTCACGCTGGTTTGGCGGCAGGGTTTTGAGGAGGTCCTTGTCAGACCCAGAGAAGGAGCTGGCCAGCGTTGCGGCGGTTTCGGGACCGACGATGGCAGTCAGTTTGGGGATCTCCTTGGCGAAGACGTTCTGGTACACAACCCCGCCCAGCACGACAGACATGGAACTGGCCAGTTGTCGAACAAATCCGAAGGTCGCCGTGGCAGTGGCCATGTCGGACGGATGGGTATTGGCTTGGAGAGCCACCAGGGGAGCCTGGAAATTGGGCCCGACGCCGGATCCCGCAATGAGCTGGTAGATGATGATGCGCGGCCAGGATGCGTAGGGCTTCAAGTCGATTAGGAGACCGAACCCGAGCGTCATGAGGAGCAAACCGAAAGTTATCGCTTCCTTGTACCTGCCGGTCTTGCGGATGATGATGCCTATGGTAGCGGAGATGGCCGAAAGTGATAAGACCTGCGGCAGCGTGTACACCCCGCTCAGAATAGGAGTGGCCAGTAAGACCGTTTGGAAATACAACGGCAGGAAGTAAGCCCCAGAAATGAACACGAAGGCGTGGCAAAAGCACACACCAAAGATCACGACATTGTGCCAATCGCGGAAGAGTCGCATGGGCATGACTGGGTACTTGGCCACCTTCCATTCGATGAGAGCAAAAATCACCATAACCACCGGTCCAAAGACGATCAAGCAAATCACCGTGGCCGAATCCCAGGGGTACGAGATACCGCCGAACTCCAGTCCAAACAGGAACATCAGAGTCGCGCCAATGATGGTGATGGTCCCAAGCCAGTCGATAGCACGGAGACCGGCCAAGAGGGGGGTCTTGGGGGTTTCAACGGAGAGGAAGATGAGCAGAATCACAAATGACACACCGCCGACAGGTACTATTTCAGAGTAAGTCTATTTAAGTTTGGGTCGATGAAGAAATGGATGGACGAAGAGAAAGGTGACATACGATTGAGGTAAAAGCACCATCTCCAGGTAACCCTGGTGGTAAACGCACCACCAATGATGGGGCCCAGAGCTCCCGCAACGGCCCAGGTTGCACCAAAGATAGCGTAGTACATTGGTCGTTCCCTGCAGACTCGTGAGTAATTGGATTTGGGGTATCACACGTATCGACGAAATCGTACCTCACGCTGAACAAATCCGTGACGCAAATATTTGCCAGAATAATGATTCCACCACCTCCTGCACCCTGGATAGCTCTGCCGGCCAGAATCATGGGTATGTTGATGGCCAGCGCGCAGATCAAACTTCCTACAAGAAAGATGAAGTTGGCTAGGAGGAGAATCGGCTTTCTTCCCCAGATATCGCTGATCTTACCCCATAGGGGGATACAGGCTGCGTTGGCGAGCAGATAGGACGAGGCCATCCAGGAGTAGCCACTCTGGGTGGCTTTGAAATGGGCTGCCATGACGGGCAATGCCGTGGAAACGATAGTCTATGGCGATTCATTAGTTTCAAAAGAGACGACGCCTGGTTTATCAGAGATCGAGAGAGGCAAAAACCTACCATATCGAGAGCGGCTAGGAAGAGGGGCATCTATATGGACAGCATTGTCAGTCAAATACTGATCATTTCTCATTGACAAGACAGAGATGGACAGGCCACATACGCATAACGCGACCATGATGATGATAATCTTGCTCTTGCCCAGCTTCTGCGCCTGAGAAGGAGTCTGAGGCGGGACACGGCCGGCCGGTACGGCTGTCGAGTCTCCTCCTGGTGCAGCACCATCGGTATCGGGAGACTTGGTATCGCTTCCATTGGGGACAGCATCATCGGAATTCTCGTTGGGAGTGTGCACAGAATGAACGGACGGTTCTTGCGGGGGCTTTTGCGCGTCCTCATCAGACACCATGGTCTCTTTCTTGGCGGACTTGTCACGAGGAGTCAACGTGGACTCTGAGCCTGGTCGAGTTTTCTCAACATCGGTGACGGAGTTGCTCATAGAAGCGTTGGAATCGCCGTTGGGTTCTGCCATGATGGCCTCTGTTGCCTGGAAGAGTTACTGGCCGAATCCTGAGGCGTGAGACAGACGAGGCGATAGACTCGTGGCCGATGAAGGCTAGCGGCACTGGCGCACACACGGGGATCGTTGTGGATTGTCAGCGACTTCCCATGACATGAACTGACAACAGTTCCTGTGTCTATCGACAGTTCAGACAGTTGGGACAATTGCGTCGCTATGACCCGTATGTGGAATATCCGCTCGCGAGGGGCAGCTCTTGAGACGGATCCGAGCTGGTGACTGATGTGAAGAAAGAAGGTGAAGATTTATGAGGAACCGCAGAACGGTCAGCAGCTCAGGATCGATTCAAGAGATGCGGAGACCAGGAGAGAAAAAAAGATGTGGAGACTGGAGATAAGTACCTGAAGGAGTCTATCTGCCTGGTTAGCTTGCTTCTGCAGCGGGCATCGTGGGTCCCGATGCGGCCGGTGGAGACGGAGATGGGTGAATCTGGTCCCAGCCAACGGCCAGCTGCAGCTGCCGACGGCAAGCTTCGAAGGAGTTAATAGAGAACAGCCGGAATTAAGCCTGGAGCCGAGCTCGCGGGAGACGATGTTCTCAGCCAGTCCTCCGTCCTTTTCTTCGCTTTCAACTAGATCGGAGAGATCGTCGCTTAAGTGCTCGCTGCGACGGCGGTCATTGGTCGAGATCTTTAGCTGGTCATCATGTTGAATCCCGGGAAGGCACAGGCATTCATTCTCTTGCCGAAAGCGGCAGTGACACCAGCACGGCCGTTTGCCGGCACTCGTAGCCATCAGTCCGGGAGAATCCAATAACTAAAAAATTACGGGGAAGAATCTGCTCTCAGTGTGAGACTATCTAACTTGCAATCTGCCTGCGCTCAAGGTTGGTGGGGAGAGTGACTCGTCATTCTGACTTGGTCCTTCGTATGGAGTTCCCCGCCTTGACGGAGAGTATACATCAGCCAGCTACCTTCCTTTCTCGTCGTCTTCTGTAGCCGGATGCACGGATTCTTTCTTATTTTGCTGGCGGAATTCTTCCGGGCGCATGGCGGGCAGGGATCGCTGGCTGACTGGCTGTTTGCGGCGCCGGAGTGGGGAGTGTCGGCCGTTCGGCATGTCGAAGCGCCGACAGGCAGCAGCCAGTCACCGCCTGCTGACTCACCCTCCTATCTCCGACGACAGGGGTGCTGAGCACGTGTCGGAGATTATTAAGCTCTGCATGGAGAATCCTAGCTAGGCTAGGATGGAGGTAGTTCCAACTTACCTAGGCGGCGCCAGATGATGAATCATAGAGTCAAGTGTGAAACGATCTGCTGCTCTGCTGCAAATCTAGATGCTATTTTGAGTCATCGACTCATCGCATGCCGCGTCGCGTCACAGATGCATGCACGTCGGATCTGACCACGCGGCAATCTGCATTCTGCGCATATTATTCGATCTGTCATACTTAATTCATCGATACTTTGACTTATATCCGTCCAGTCACAGCCTGAGTTTTTTCTATACTTCCTTCACCGCCATACTCCCCAACCCTGATTGCCGGATCATATACGGAGTACATTTGTTTGCCATGGCATCCAGCATAGTCACTAGCCTTTAGCTGAAGCTACATATCCCTAGCTAAGACTCCCAACATAGCTTAATTTATTTACAAAGTTTGCAGAGCCTTGTGTGCTCGCTCTTCTAACCTATCAAGCAGAAGCTTATGGTAGAATCGAATTGAATCGAATTGGCCTGCTTCTCGCTTATTTGCCTATCCAATTTCCTCACGTAGAATATGTACATAGGTATTCATGGCTACCAAGATATTTGTGCAGGAGATACATGTAGCTTCTTCAGGTTCCGGATTGCCTGTCTCACCAGTCCGTGCCATTTAGTTTCAATCCAAGGATAGTTAAGTCTCTCATCAGACACCAGTATTCCTAAGTACTTGTTTTACAGGCTCTTGGGGATACAAAAGACACTTCTGAAGTATCTACGCCTCTAGTAAATGACCTGTCCTACTACTTCCCATTTTGCTCATCTTGCTTCGTCTACTTCTGGTGATGTGTCTACCTCGCGAATCGTAGCAGTTATGATAACCGGGTTGGTTGGTTTCCGTGTGTGGTAAACGGGAGATTAGGCTTCTAGGTAAGTACCTATGTGAGATCCCAACAATGCTTGATTCCTATTCTTTTATGGTGCTAATGCATTGAAAGCTTCCATTATGGTCTTAGCCAAATGACGAAGGGGAAGGCGGCGACGTTTCGTGGGTATAGTAATGTACATTCAATTTTAAAACTCTAATGGATTACTAGTACTACACGGCTCTCAGCATGCGCGCAACATGCTGGGCCTGGATCATATAATCAGCTACAATTACGGCACTAATGGCTCATTAAGTATGTAGGATGGCACAGAAATGATGGCCTGCATCGAAGAGAGTAAAGAAGAAAAAAAAGATACGTATGTGTATGCTTCGTCAATGGTATAAAACAACAAAGGTGCATGTACATGTCTACTCTTGCAATTGAAGGATCTCTGTCAAAACCAACCCCAGGTCAGCTCGTCTGAGTCTCACATAAAATAGAAAGTCCAACTTACCCGTCAAAAATTCCTCAAAACTCACAGTGATGTAACCGTCACGATCATCGTCATACCGTTTGAACACGTCGGTCATGCGCTTCAGACTGATACATGCCTGCACGAACAGATCGAAGCTCATCCCTCCTTTGGCTGAAAAAGGTCCGCCATGAGACGCCCGGCGTCGTCCTTTGCTTTCAAATGTCGCAAACAGGACCCGCACAAATGTCCGACTGAGACGATACCCGAACGCGACAAGGGCCTTTTCGAATTCATCCAGACTGATCCGTCCGCTGCGGTCTTCGTCGAACCGGTCGAAAAGTTCCCTCCACGCTGCGAGGTAGCGCCACAGAGACACGAACTCGTCAAAGGTGATCGTACCATCGCCGTTCCGATCAAACATCCGGACCATCATCTTGACCGTGTTGGGGTCGAATGCACTGTAGTCTCCGTTCACCAGGGCTGAGCCCAGCTCCGACTCCGTGAGCGCTCCAGTATTGGACACGTTGGCCGCGCGAAAGAGGGGATAGAGCTGCTGCGGGTCATCAGGGCTAGGAGCAGGCGGAGGATGGTGGTGGTACGGATGCGACTGCGGAGGTGGGCGGTTCTGCGCCGCCTGAGTCGGACGAGGACCATACCCGTAGTTCTGAGGGGGAGGAGAATGAAATCGGTACTGCTGGCTCTGCGAACCGGACACACTGGCAGAATGATTACGGTTGCCGTGCTGGGGTGGTGCTTGGCCGTGAGTCGGCGCGCTGGAGGGTGGGTGAGAGGCTGATGGGGAGGGCCGGCGAGGAGGTGCTCCGCTTGTCTTCGGCGGCGGCGGCGGTCGTTCTTGGTGCTGTCCTTGATGTGATCCTTGATGCTGATGTGACCCTTGATGCGAATGAGACTGTTGCTGCATCTGCAGAGCCCCTAGCATCTGGGCAACCTGTATCCATTGCGTTTAGCTGTTGAGTAAGGTATGAAGCGAAGTGGGGCGCAACGACGTATAGCAGCAGGCAAAGGGAGGTGAGGACAAGAATGCTCTGTACCTGTTCTGGTTCTGCATGCCTGATTCCGAGTGGTATCACTGTCAGCTCTTGATTCATGGCAGCTTCTTAAACTGTTCTTTGGATAGATGTGGGCTTACGCTGGCAGCGCGTCCGGGTTGTATTTGCTGTTGTAAGCCATTGCGACAGCCTCTCCACGCAGCCCTGCGCGAAGATGGTCAGAAGAGAATCAACAGCCTTCTCTGCAGAGGGGAAGGCTCAGCGGATGGACTGTCACAGAGGCCAGGAGGAGGAGGAGGTCGAGGACGGGCGCAATGGCCCTTTGCAGTCAGAGCGGCTACCCGCTGTACAGCGCTAAGGCTGCGTCGATCGGGAACTTGGTTGCTAGACGACCCCGCGGTCAGTCAGGCTAGGATTTAGGCGGTGGGCCAGCAGCGTGCTCGCGGATTTCGATGCACCAGGAGACTCGAGCGCTATTACGATCAGACTGGCTGAGGCTGACTGCAGAACTCGGATTGCAAGCAGGTTTACGAAAAGTCCTGAGGCGGCCCCACCCCCGCGGCAACCGTGGTCATGGATGACAGTCATCCATGAGGCTCCTGCGACTAGCCAGTTCTCTGTGGCGCAGTGATAAAAATAGCTCTCGCATGACGTTGAAACTCGATGCCTCTGCTGGTGGAGCTCCTGGGTGGGGATCCCGATTCGATCAGTGACTCAAGGTCTGTGGCTGATGTAAATGATGGTCTTGCTTCGTTCTTGGCTGTGCTTCATATGCTTACACTCTGGCGTTAAGTTAATGATATTCCTTCCCAAGGAGGCCTAGATATATTAGCACAATGGGACGCTTTCTTGAGTTCATCTCTTTCTGCCACTGATTCATGTCTTGACCCTTTGGGGGTTAGGATTATGGGTTATTTACACAAGGGAATGACTTATGAAAATACCGGGAAAGAAACCAAGATTATATATATATATATATATTGGCAGACGTACAGGCGACATCATGGAAACGCCTGTTTCTAACAAAACACAGCTCGCTGATGACTTAGGATTTGACCAGGTCCCCTATTTCTGGGGCCTGTGCCTTGAGCACATCAATTATTTCTGCCCAGACCGTGCTCTGCAATCGTTTCCCAGTGGGCCCAACGAGCAGCGAATTGGATTCACTATGAAAGGATCAGCAGGAACTCTCTTTCCATATAATCCATCGCCACTTACTCGAAATATCCACCGCCTTCCCAGCTTTTCCCGTGAGACTCTGCTCCTTGCAAAACAGCACTGACCAGGGCCCGGCTTCCTTGTTCGGCAGTCCGGGCCAGCAGCGCGGTGAACAGTCCTATGATCAATCGTTCGAAGAAACGGTTATACTCCCGACCCAGTGATGAGACACAGAAACCGGGGATCGCGGTGTTGACGATCACCTGCAGGCTGCCATCCGGATTCCGCGTGAGTTCTGCGATATTCCTGGCGACATATTCGACCAAGAGTTTTGAAGGCCCGTAACGAGCTCGGTTATTCCGCCCTTCTGAATTTAAATTCTTCAGAAGTCCACCGTCAGCTGGGAGCTCCTTCTCTCGAACACGGGCAAGTGCTCCGCTCGAAACAATAGTCAGATGCGCAGGGAAAGAACCCGACGAGCTCTCCCTGAGTTTCGGAAGCAGTAAGAGCGCAAGTAGCGCTGTCGAGAGTACGTTCACCTGGAGTGTCTCCTCCCAGCCGTCGGGCGACACCACGTACTCTCGATGGAGAAGACCGATGTTAAGCAGGGCGATATCGAGCCGGGGGATCTCGTTGTTTACCCGCTCTGCAAACTCCCGAACACTTTGAAAGCGAGCTTGATCCAAATGCCATACCTGCACCACCCCGGTACGGTTTGCGCGCCGCTCCAGATCTTCCTTTGCCTGTTGGCCTCGTTCGAGACTGCGACTACCGATGATAACTGTGGTAGCACCCTGTTTCAAGAACTTCAAAGCAGCCTCGAACCCTAATCCCGAGGTGGCACCCGTCACCAGAACGGTCTTGCCTTCAAAGGAGGCATCTGCTGGATCCGGAGGGGGGTGGAATTGTTTGTAGAGCCGTCTGAGATAGGCAGTCATGATCCTGTCCAATGGCCAGAACCAAGAAAAAGGGGTATCAGAGAAGGAGAATCTGCAGCTGTCCACGCGTTACACGGGGGAAGCTGTTCACGAAGGAAGCGTCCGGCCGAAACTCGGAAATCAGCAATGGTCTGAATAGTCCTGACAGGTTCGGTTCAAAATGTACATCAATATGATCGTACGAAGCCTGGACTCATCACCAGGTACTCCGTAGCTAGATTGAAGCTTGGAATCCCAATCAATAATGCAGTTGTTGACAGCCAGACTCCATTTTAGGCAATACGTCAAGGTGGGGGACCCACTTTGATTGCGGTATCAGCACTTGGCCAAGTCTTGGGCCGATCGTGTGGATGGTATTTCACCTCGTACGATTCAAAGCAGAATAATGAAGTAATTATTGTGCATAAAAGTACTCCTTTTCTGCAGCACGTGGGAAATTCTCATTTCTCCGAGACAACATTCGATCACGTGTTTCCAGTTTAGCTTAGTCATCACATAGTTACTAACGTAATCCACCACCGAGCTGCGCGGACCACCGAGCTGCGCGGCCACCACCTCGGCCACCCCCTATCATCGGATTTATCGCGATTTACCAACGCACCGCGTCATGGCTGATATATCAAAAGAAGGGCGTATGCAATTAGCACTTGAAGCCTATAAGAAAGGTCTTTTTCCATCAAAAACTGCAGCTGCCAAAGCTTTTGACGTGCCTCCAAGGACCTTTATGACACGCGTTAATGGGACTACTGCTCGCAAAGATTCAACTGCAAATTGTCGCAAATTGACAGATACTGAAGAATCTACACTTTCAGCATGG